>NW_009201101.1:34059-37874 GCF_000690835.1 Fulmarus glacialis
CTTTCCCTAAATACACACTGCATATGATTATGGTACCTTTTAAGGATACCCTTCAAAATATTTTATTCTTCTTTGAATTGGTCTGGGAATTGTACTGCTACTAATTTATGAGCCAAAGTAGTTAAGTGGTGGGAAAAAGTATTCAGAAACAATTTGACAAATTTTATTTTGGTTCATATTTATGCTCTTCCATGTGTTACACAGGGTTTTTTCCCTGTAAGTATGATTTTGCTACCTGTTGACAAATTTTTTTTTTATGTTGAAAGACAATGCAATCTGTCAGTAGACAGACTTCTGGAATGACAGACTTCCCACCCTCTCCAATCACTGTCTTTAAAACACTTCTTGTTTCTTCTTAACAGTTACACTCATCTCGTTCGGAGAATGGAGGCAGCTTCATGGGAATAAAGTGATCAATCACATAAACATAACAATTGTCCAGGAAAGGCATTTAATAAGCACTTCATAGGTCAGATTTGTTGGCACTAAACCTTCATTCATCAGTATTGACTAGGAAACATATTTTTAGGAGTTAGTCTGTTCACAACAAAACAAAAAAAAAACCCCAGAGTATCAACCTCTAAATAAATTACTTCAAAAAAAACCAGAGTATCAACCTCTAAATAAATTACTTACTTTCAATAATTCACATAACTCTACAAGAGTCTAATCCAGTATTCATTGGAGGTAATACAAATTTCCAGTGATGTCAGAGGTCATTGCTTAATGTCGTTAGTGATTTCAGTGTTGTTTTTTTTATTTTTCTATCATTTGGGCTTTCTGAAAAAGCTGTCCTGGACTCTCTGTGTCTTGTATTAAATAGGTGATAGACCAGTTGTGGTGGTCTTTGTTATATACATAGACTTTGTAAGCCCTAATATTGTTGTAAAGAATAGAATTTTATATTTTTAGCTTGTGCCATAAAAAATTCTTTTTCTGCTAAAGGTGCTGATCTCTCCATCTGTCTGATAGGTGATAACTGAGATACCTGGGTAGCCCCATGTACCGAAATTGTAATGTCATGTGTGTTGCAATTGCCACACATCTGGTTTTCACTCAAACCTGCCAGGAACGGGGAACCTTTGGCATGCATACTGACGGGTGACTCGCATGCCAAGTCTCTGTTGGGCAGGGAAGCTTTGGACATGCATAGAAAGAGGAAAAAATGGCAAAAGGTGGGATTTTACTGTTCTTCCTTAGTTGTACCACTTGGGTTTTGCAGTGGCGTCTTTCATGGTTGAACATGTGGCATGCAAAACCAAAACCAACGCGTGGCATCTCTCGACCCCGCACTCCTCCCTGGCAGACATGTGGGGCTGTGCGGTGGCCAGCAGACCACCACTTCCCGAGCAGGGGTTTCAGCCCTGAACAAAAGGGTCCCCAGGTGTCCCTTGTTGTTCATGTCAGGGACTGGTGCCGAGGAAGGAGGCGAAGGGACTGGTAACAACAGCTTCAGCAGCATTAGCAAACGTAGTGGGGTGGGAGAGCTCTGCAAAGCTTAACAGCTAAATTAATGTGAGTTGGTTGTTTTTACAGGCCTGAGTCTTATGGACTCTCCCACGTGCCTTTGCTCAGTTTCCACAGGCTGAGCTGATGTGATTTTAAACCCTCTGCATAGATTTCTGTACTGCCCCTTTCTTTGACTCCTCTGGCACATATCACTTCCAAGTCTCCTAGGCCTCCAGGGCCAGTTCTGGTCCTCGCAAAATACACCATGTAAACCCATCTTTTCCCAAATCTTCAGCTTTATGATTGCTCCTGCTGATGGCTTATTGCCCTGCGACATTTGAAATACTTAATATGCTGTCTGAGGAGTTCCAAGTCAGTTACTCTTCAGCTCACACATCATAAGACATGTGACAAAATCAATAAAATAGTAAAAACATTTCTCTGCTTCAGTTTTCTCATTCCTTTGGCATGTTTCTTGTGTTTTGGCTTCTCTTGTAAGACCAGGATCCTTCCTGTTTTTCTATACATGACCTCTCCTCTGCAGTGGAGTATCTGTGGCATCTTCTGTCTTTCTTTTAAGTAGGTGATGAGCAAAATTTGCTTTTAAAACTTGCTGTCCCACTTGACAGTAACATCTTGGCCAGCATGGTTGACTGATCACATCGCCTCACCAGCTTGCTTGCTGTTTAATTACCAGCTTATCGAAGTGGATGTTTTTTCCTGATCTGACTGTCGTTTTGGCTTAAAGCGTTTCTTCTAGCAGAAAATTATCAAGGTTTAATGGTTCTTTTTCAGTCCAGTCCTGCCAGCCTTACAATTTCATTTAAAGACAGAGATCTAAGAAGAAAAGAGGCAAGCAAGCCACTTGCACAAAAGCTGTTTGCAGTTTGAAAGCGAGTCTCCAATATTGAGCAGAGCTCTGAGACAGAGGAAGCAGATCGTCACTGCTGCTGTTAATAAAATAAGAAAACAATTCAGAGAGGCCATACCAGTCTGAATGAGTCTGGAGGCCTAGGGGAGGGAGTATGAGAGAGATTTCCTTCCTTTTCTATTTTACAGTCAACTACAGGGGTTTTTTAGGATAGTGACATATCAGTATGCCTTCCAGCATTATCCTCCTGTCCTGTTTTATCGGAATTTTAGTCAGTGATGGCTAGTGGAATTTAGCAATGGCCCTTTTCTTTGGAGCAGTACAACTGGGCATGCAGTGGTTAACATGAAGGGATGTAACAGGAGAAATAAATTGCCTAATTGTTGCTGATGGCTGCCAGAGTGCTCCAAGCACCCCAAGCCCAGTGTGTGTGCGTAGGTGTTTCTCGTATCTGTGGGGAGAGCTGGCTTCATTCATCGGCTGCTTTGTATCTGATGAAAGGAAGAGATTCTCAAAGAACACACACCTCAAACAGGCCCTGAGATTTGACGCAATATTTTGCTTCAAGGCCTTTTGGGCCGTGAGAAGTCAAAAAATAACAGCTAGCAGGGTTAGTAGAACAGCTAACCTTTGTTCTACATTTTCAGGAGCAAAAAGAAGGTCATTGCCCTTAACCTTATCTTCTATTCCTAGCCAGTGTTTTTGTTAACTCTTAACTTTTTCAGTGTGCATTTGCCACAGCATCCATCTTCCTCCCAATGCTGTTTTTCAAAGCCAGTGAAATAAAAGGAAGAGAAAAAAGATGTTTTAATTTCTAGCCAGAGGGGAAAGTGTTATCTCTAAGGTGAGTTTGGAGAAAGTAAAAATGTGAAATGAGCTAGCTTTGTAGGGGTGTTATCCGAAAAGCAGATTTGTGCCTGGTATGCAACTGAACAATTCCACACGCTCAGGAGAGAGATTGTTTTATTCAGGCCTGGGTGCTCGGTGGACTTGCCACAAATCAAGCACGTCTGGTCTTCTCACCTTTCTGTTTATATCCATACTTCTCATACATATTTTAAGTTTCTCTTTTACATATTCATTAAATATCCGAAAACTAATTATAATATTACATTGTCCTAGACACATGCGCACTGAAGTCTTTAGGGTCTTCGTGAGGGTCTCGAGTGGTCTCTGGTGGTGGATAGGGTAGCGAACTCCTCATGAACCCCTTCCTTTCTTTCCTTGTAAGGTCGAGGTTGGTCTCCAAGCCCCGGACGTTTATTTATGGTTCTCATTTTCAAGGTTAATCTTTACTAGAGTCTAACAATGCTTCCTACCTATTTTATACTAGTTACAATTCTACACACCTGCAAGCACAATATCTGCTAGTTACCTGACTCCTAAGCAACAAGTAAGCGAGCAGTATGGATTAATAGGTATTGTATCTACTACATCAGTTCGCCCCTTTGAGACTTACGATGTTAAGCATCATGAGTCTCACACCATTCACTTG
>NW_009201102.1:0-4958 GCF_000690835.1 Fulmarus glacialis
TATTATTATTATTTTGATTATTGCTGTTTGTTGTTGTTGCTGTTATTTTTTAGCACCCAAAGTCTCTCAAGTGGCTGAGGTCCGAATGTGTTGTATGAACATGAATGAGATGTATGAACACTTAAAAATATAGCAACACTCCCCTTCCACTGAAAATACTGGCAAGAGCTGCCTTTTTATTAGATCTCTGATCCTTCTGGTTGACATAAAAATACCACAATAAGAGCCTTTCTCAGGATATCTCAGCAATTTCTTTTCTGTCCTGGCTAGAACCAAGGGATGCAATAAAATAGAAAACAACTGAGAGAAATAAAAGGTAACTGAATATTTCACAACCCTTAAAGGTGTTCGTTCAAAGTTAGGTACTTCAGAACACGCAAAGGCTCTAGGGGAAAAGGAGGCTGTTTGTACACTTGTTTTCTATATATTAGTAAAAATTACCTTGGAAATGGCTGACTTTACTAATGCTTCTATTGCTTGTTTTACATGACTGTCACTTGCATTGCAAAGTCACTAATGCAGCTAACAGATGGTGCAGCAGGACTAGCAGCCATGAGGGATAGTTTACTAACAAAAGAGGAAATGATTTTCAGGATTTCCCTTGCATATTGCAGGCTTTTTTTTTTTTTTTTTTCTTTTTTTTTTCCTTTTGGACAGACCTCATCTCCTTGGCCTCAGCTTCACGGCATTTTGTTTGTGGATGAGGATAAGTCCAACACTAGTAACAAATCTGTGTTACTTTCTCCCCCCCAGACTGTATTAGGGTTATAGCTTTGGAAAGCAAGTGACACCAGCTGGGTTATCTCTGTTGCCTGTACCTCGCATGGCTCAGGGTGTTGTTATGAGAAGACATTTATGGATTTCTGAATTGTTGTCAGTCTTAGTTCCTGACCAAACACCATCTCATTGTGTTATTTAGCAGGTGTGGCACTGGAACACAACAAAAACTCTCTAAAAGGAGATATTGCTAATGACCTTAAGATTCAATGTGCTAAATGGAATACTGGGTCTTATGGCAAAGTATCGCAGCGAGCTTCCAAAAGCCGTGATGCTGGTAGCATAAGGACACAGTAAAGTAGGCTGCCGGAGCAGCCGTTTTGCATCTAGCATTAGCTCGCAGGCTGCTTTGACTGCAAGAAGCTGTTTGTCACAGAATGATGAGTCTACTCTTAAAAAACTGTCTGCTGAGATTTATGACTTCCTCTTACATTGCAACTCTAGAAACTCATCCAGGCCCAGATCTGTGGCCCATATCAAACGGGCAAGAACTTATGTATGTGCCTGACGTTTGAGCTTATAAAATCAACAAAACACTGAGCAACATACTGCAAAAGAGTGAGGCTGATAATTAGTTAAATGAGAGGGGATTTATGGATATAGGGAAATTCATTACTGAAGTGAGTTGTCAGAGTCATTAACTGTGCTCTTTCCTAAGGTTTTTAAATTCAGTTTCCTTCTTCATTTCTTAAAAAACTTTCCTGCAGGTGAAACAGAGCCTTGTTGGACTATACTGATATCAAGTATGAGATGTACTCCTTGTCACTGAACATGCCATGCAGCTTCATATTACATCTGCATCAGCATAGAAATAACTATATGACTTCATTAGTTATGCAGATTAATCACTGACTCACTCTAGTAGGCTTCTGCAGGGGACTTTGTAACTCACCTGTTCATAAAGCAGCAAAAAAATTTGCAATGTACACTTCTAGATGTCCTTTGTCAGGAGGAGTTCACTTTGTATGGAAGACTCCATCTGAATATCATTTGATGCATCCGGTGTGAATTCTCATTGTCATGTTATTTATTATACCAAGTTCAGCCACTATTGTAGGTGATGTCTAACCCCATCACAGGTCCTCAGAGATGACAGAATACTGTTTCATAGAGCTATAACTATAAAGAAATATAAAAGAGTTATAAAAAGTGCTTCTTCAGAAGGAAGTGCCTGTTTTGCCTGATGGCACTGTCAAAATAGCTAAGGCAATATTAACTGACCAGAAAAGCAGGAGCAGATTCTCAGGATTTGGAACACTGGATTTTAACAACATGTTTCTGTGGGGCCTTGGGTAGGTAAGTAGATGTGACTGCATCTTTGTGTACTAAAGAAAGAATTAAATATTGCATTTCATGAAGGACTGGGAGACCCAGCTCAGGATCTTCCCTCTCAGCCTTTACCCAAACAGGATGATGACAGGGGAATAAAAAAAATACATCACACCTTTCTTTCTGGATAAAAGGGTTTACTTTTTAGTTCAAAGTATCATTATGCTGAATACCCCCAGGCAAGGCTTTCATAAAATATGTGCATGTGTAGAACTTGCAATGATACGAGTAGTGTCTGAACATGTTCCAAATTGCATTGTAATTAAATTTGGTGCCAGGAGCCTAGTGCTTCAGAGCACCAGTACTCTCAGCGTCACCCACAAAAGCCAGCAAACATCTACTCACTTTTTGACTTACCCAGTTGCCATTTCAATCTCAGGTGTATTTTACCTAGGAAACAATATGCCAGCAACTCAGCAGTTTTAGCATGGAAGATGTCATAAGTTGCTACTTACAATTGAGACAAAGAATCCTCAGAATGTTACGAGTACAATAAGAACGTTACTACACTGTGGAGCCAGGTATCATTCTGAAGGAGAGAAAAATAAATACTTAAAAGAAGAAAGTATTTTTTCTTTTTTATCTTTTCTTATGCCCTAGCCAGCAGTAACATTCAGGACACCACAAATATCTAAAGATTTGGACACCTCAAAATCCCTGATTAAGCAGTCCACATGCAGAAGGAAAGACTATGGTTTTAGGAAATGCTCACAATATTTGTTTAATTTTAAATTATGGTGATATTATGACTATTGTTGTTGCTTTTCTAGACAGTAAAAACAGAAAAGGAAAATATACTAGAGCAAGAAATCAGATTTTTAAGAAGCAGGTATGATAACTGCATATCTTTTTGTTTGTTGTGTTTGTTTTCACTGACACATGAAAAAATGCAGACAAGAGTCTTACCAAAAAATCTGAGAGCTTAGATGCTTAAAAAATGTTTTGATGAAAAATCTCTAACCAGATGAAGAGCCTATACTTTTAGTGATATATTTAGTACTTTCAAATCTCCTCCCTGAAAAAATATTTTCTGTTCCACTCTGTATGCAGAGGTATGCATTGGAGAATGAAACGTTACTGCATGGTATATATAAAATAAATGAAATAGCGTGTCCACATTGAATATATATTTGAAGGAGGTACAATTCAGGCTCTAAAGACTACACCTATACTGATAAACTAAACAGAGTCAAAAGATAGGCTTACGCACTGGCACATAATCATCTATACTATTTAATTATTCTCTTGCTCATGGCACAGGTTAGGCCTGTGCTGAGTAGTCCTCTCCCAGGTAGTCCCTAGACAGGGCTTCAAAGGCAGGTGGATGAGCAAGGCCACCCTGTTTTAGGGTAGGCACAGAAGAGCAAGGATGTTTAGTGGTAAGCCCTGAATACAAGACAATTAGTCCTGACCCTGATATTTTCTAATTTATAATTGCCATAGAGACAATAATTTTAAGTTCAGCCATGCCATGAATGGCCAAGAATTGTGCCATTTCTTACAGGGCTGAGACAACAGCTGTCAGGAGGCCATATATCAGTCCTGGTGTGAGGCTGAGATCCTAAATATGTGCAGTGTCAAATGATAGCAAGACAGCCAGCCCCTAGTACTGTCATAGTTGTCACTATGAGCCCACCCTGCTCTGTCACCATGTGTCACCTCACCCGACCTCACACAGCCCCTACACTCGCCGTGCTTCTTCTTCCCTTTGCAATGCTGCCATCCTCCCCAAGATTCAACCAGTGTCTGCACTCCTGTTTGCATTCATTTAGTTAAACCACTGCATATCATCTTGAAGATACTCCTCTTTGCTACTGAAGATTACTAATTTGTTCAATGAGTGTAAACCCAAATCTTTAGTTAAGTTTAACATTGGTTTATTTCAGAAGGAATCTATTCCTAACTGATTTCAGGAGCAAGTTTCATTAAAATGAATATATTTGATTTTGCAGCCTTTTGCATTAGTTCAACCAATTTGTGTTCAAATGAAACCTGAAATTAAACATAATAATTTTTGAAGTGCTAATCAACAGGAGTATGAATACCAGCATTTGGTCCTGGATAGGACTCTGAACATCCCTCTGAGCTGGGATCAATGTTCAGGACAGGACTGAACTGTAGAATGCTTAGTTGCAGAAAAAAATTCAGACTTAGTCATAAATGAACTTTAGAACATTGGTAAAGGCAGATCATATTTTTACATCAGTAAATTGGCAAAGTTCAGTCTCTGCAGGGTGTCTCTATTTAAGCCAAAACTATCCAAAACTTCTGAAAAAAAAACGTTGAAACTCAAGAGCAGAGTTTAAAACCAGAGGTTTTATCCTAACTGCCCATTTTTCTGTGGATTTTTGGATCCTCAGTATAACACTTTGGTACTTTCTAGTTGTCTATTAAGTGTATGGACTCACAGTTTTCATGAGTTGTCTCTTATCCTCTCTGATCTTGCTTCTCACTCCCTGCTCCAAAATGAGACCACATTCCTTTCCGATTATTTCTGTTGTTGTTACTGTTAACATTTTTTTTTCATCAAACAAAATCAAGGAATGTCTGGAAAATCGATGCTTAATAAGTTACAGTAATGTTTTCAATTTCCTGTCATCTGCTTTAATGTACATGTGTACCCTGTCATTTCTCATCACTTTCTAAATCCATCTTGTTATCAGCAAGGTATAACTTAATGTACAGCTAACTCTTTCCTAGGTGACCTTAAAGCGTACACTACTGGGGATGCTTTGTAGAAGAGTCATTCTTTCTTTGCAGTGAAGGTAACAGAGGGAACAGCTTGGAAGCAGCAGCACAAAACTTCAGCAAGGACTTTCACACTTGGGTAAATGTCCTGGGGGTAGGGGGGG
>NW_009201102.1:4989-29299 GCF_000690835.1 Fulmarus glacialis
GGGGGGGGGGGGGGTGCGGGGAAGGAAAAAAAAAGGCTATTAAGACTATTTAGGCAGGAGAAATTCATTATGTCTGCAACCGTGTGATCACTGTGTATCAAAGAGACTCTTTGCTTGCTTCTGTGTGGCAAAAGCAGAGTCCCAAGTCTGAATCAGAGTAGGTCTCATAGCACTGTCTGAGGATCCAACCTTTAACATTTATTACTATTACTTTGCTATACCTTTTTCTCTGCAGTGACTTCATGAAAATATGAAGAAATGAGGCTGTGATTTACTTCAATATTTCCTCTCCCGCAAACACTGTGCTTTAAGAAGTTGCTCAATGTAACAAAAGCTAGAGAAGGGATACAAAAGCAGAGGGTGCAAGACTGCACTGCTCTGGTGCAAAGAGAAAGAAGTGAGGAGAGTAGCAGGAAGGAAAAAAAATTAAGAGGGATTTCACTATCTCAGAGAATATTAATCCAGTCATCTGCCCACATCCAGTTCAGTTAGTCCTATATGGATATCGTTATGATGTCCATTCCCTTAGACCAGTGCAAGTTTGCTGTGGAGAGTAATTCTAAAAACAGAAGAAGTAATGTAGGACTGCAGACCTCTTGAACAAGAGTCCTTGGCTCAGGTCTCCACCATTTGAATGTTTCATAGGTCGGTCACTGCAAGTCATTAAATCTCACCAGACCCAACAGGATGGACTATAAAAAAGGATGGGGACACCTAAATGGTGATGCTGGCACTCGGCCCATAGTCTTATTTTTCTAGTGATTCTGCCAGGCACTTGTTACTCTTGGTTGTGCTTCCCTTTTTTTCTTCTTCTTTTTAATAGCTTTAAATACAATTGCTGGAGCATGCAAATGTCTCCCTACCAGATGCATTAAAGTCTTAGGTCAGCCTTTTTGCATGCATAAAACTCTCCAGACCCAGATTTAGTGAGGACTTGGGAAATGGAAGAGGCAGAGAAGTAGTGAATCTGGGAACAAGGGCCAACCCACTCATCCCGATCCTGAAGACACTGAAAGGACTGAACTCCCACATAGATTTCTCCATTCAATTCATTACCAGTTGGTACTTAGAGATAACATTATGGAAGTTTTTGTTTCTCCACTTGGCTTTAATTGCCTTCCTTATTAGGATTTATCTTTCTGATATGGCAAAATATTATTTCAATAGATGCTGCAATGTTATGCAAAAGGAGTCAAAAATTATTTCCCAAAGAACATTATTAATGCATGTTTACGAGTTTCAATGCAAGCAATTTAAAGGGCTTAGAAGAGACCTTTCTTGAGAGCTCAATTCAATGCAATAGATGTTTGGATTAAAATAAACTAAGCTTTATGTTTGGGGTTTTCTTTTTTTTTTCCTTTTTTTTTTTTTTTATCCTTCCTCTGGAATATATGAAACTGTTCTTCAAATGCTAACTAATCTAACCAATTTTGTATTGAATCATGAATGCATTTTAATTCACTATTCAAACTGTTGTAGCAATGAATATTTCTGCATCCCTAGCAATATGTTAAAAGAGGGCTTTTCGCTGCTTTTAAAAAAAAAAATTCTGCAATTTCTTTATACAGTCTGATTAAAATCCAATTAATTACAAACACAATTAAACCTTTCTACCACAGTTTGCAGAAGAGGGTTGATGGAAGTAAAGTTGTCAATCAAAGATCCACAGGGAGTAATAACTTGTCATCTCCATAACTTTTAGCCAGTAAAAATGTGAAGCTAAAAAACGACATTAACAATGTATTGCCGTATGCAAGTTTATTGGGAAATATCTCACTTCTTTGTTGTTCTGCTTATCATCAGATCAATACAATTTTGTTTATATGGCACCTTTCTTGACAAAGTCATCCCAAGGCATTTCACAATAATAAATATACATATAATAAAAAGGCAGTTAAAAATATAATAAAAGGCAAATTAAACATTAATGTACAATCCAATCTTATTGCAAAATAGTGCTGCCAAATAACAATTTGATGGCACCCAAACTTTTTTAAAATTCTGTTTTTATTGGTATTTTGAAATTTTATAAAACCAATAAAATGCATAACCATAATAAATAACAAATAGAGAATAAGCACAATATACATCAGAATTTCCCACAGTCCAGATTGTCAATTGGCATAAATCAGCATTGCCTTGCTGACTTGAAGCTATGACAAATTACGCTTACTGGAGATTGGGTCCGTTACACATTGACCTAAAACTTAAAAAACAGATCATCCTCCCTATCGTATGGGGGATTGGTGTTGATAAGCCTTTGTTTCTTTACTAACATCACTGAAAGTTCCCTGGAGGGTGTATGTGGAACTTTTCCTCCAGAGGGCAAAAAGTAGGAGTAACCTTCCTTTTTATGGGATGAGCTAGTGTTTAGAGCATTTCTGCATGCTCAATTCTCTTTTCCATCTAAGAGCAAACAAATCTGAGCAAACTCATATCTTTGGCTCATAGCCTACTAGTCTGATTACTCAGCTATAGGCTGTGAAGGCACAAGTGTGGCATGAGGCAGGGAAAAGAAGGTGAAGGGAAGCAACTCTCTACCTTCTCTACTGGAGGTGGTGTGCTGGGCAGAAAAGACATAGCAGGGAGTAAACTTAGTCTGAGGTACTGAAGAAAATACTATCACCAAAGTAATGCATGCACCCTCTCAAATGATGAAGGAACATCTGCATTAGCATCTTGAGTCAAGTCTGCCCAGCACACCACCTCCAATAGAGAGGGTGGAGAGTTGTTTGAATATCCACAGGCTGATATGGCAGGGGTCTTCAGAATGGCTGTTCGGTTCTGCCTGGGACCCAACATAGTGCCCAGCCTGGTTTGGTGCTGTCTCTAGGCCTGCCTCAAGCTTGCCAAAGTGTTGCGGGCACCTCAGATTTACAACAGGTGAAGCCCAGGGGTTTCCACAGACTTAATCCTATTAGAATAGTTGAAGAGTAACATCAGTAAAGTAACTGGGCTAGATACGGTTATCTCCAAAGACAAATACGTTTGGACAAGGATAGGTTGAATAAACTACTCCTGTGATGTTCTGAATCTAAAATAACTTTGACTGGCAAGGCACACACCAAGAACTTAGAAGTGGCATTTCTGGGTGTCACTATCAAAAACTTTCAATGCATATCTCAGAATGAGATGATCAAAATATGGAATGACCCAGCTGCTTCTGTACAAAGTCTAAATCCCAGAATAGATGCATTTCTGGGATTAATATAACTCTAAGAGTCTGGATCACTTGCCACCGGGACGTTAAAGTAATAACATTTTTCAGAAGCAGTGTACTAAAAGGAGTGGTAAATAACTGGGTTATTTAAAATTGGTTAGTGTTGTGGGTTAACCCCAGTAGACATCTCAGCCCCACACAGCCACACAGCCACTCAATCACTGCCCCTGGGTGGGGTGGGGGAGAGAATCAGAAGGGCAAAAGTGAGAAAACTCGTGGGTTGAGATCAAGACAGTTTAATAGATAAAGCAAAAGCCGCGCACGCAAGCAAAGCAAAACAAGGAATTCATTCACCACTTCCCATCAGCAGGCAGATGTTCAGCCATCTCCAGGAAAGCAGGGCTCCATCACACCTAACAGTCACTTGGGAAGACAAATGCCATAACTCTCAACGTCCCCCCCTTCCTTCTTCTTCCCCCAGCTTTTATTGCTGAGCACGATGTCATATGGTATGGGACATCTCTTTGGTCAGCTGGGGTCAGCTGTCCCAGGTGTGTCTGCTCCCAACTTCTTGTGCATCCCCAGCCTACTCGGTGGCGGGGCAGCGTGAGAAACAGAAGCTCTTGATGCTGCGTAAGAACTGCTCAGCAATAGCTGAAACGTGGATGTGTTATCACACGTGTTTTCGTCACAAATCCAGTTTTTGTCACAAATCCAAAACGTAACACCATATGAGCTAATATGAAGAAAATTAACTCCATGCCAGCCAAAACCTGTACCATTAGAAGCCTAGCAAAGCCAACAGAAGATTGCTGATGGGTTGAATATGGCACGAGAGAAAGGCTGGGCAGAGGAAGAGGGAATGACCATACCAATATCAGATCCCAGCTGGGTAATCCATAGGCTGCAGGTGATCTACCTGGGCATTTCTGCTCTGCCCTTTCAGCAGCATAAATTCAGCCTGAGGATACACTGTTTACAAATCCCATCTGCCCTTATAACAGCAATTTGGAGATGATTCAAGGAAAGACCCCCAGTCACTATATCTACTTTACGCTGGTCATGTAATATCCAGCTGGAATAGGCAGAGACTGCCAGGCCTGGTACTCAACAGTATACACCCTAAAGAACACTTTAAAAGGAAAGACTCAGCTGGGGATTTTCCTCAGCATCCAAGCTACATTTCTGTAGATGGATCTCAAGATGTCTCAGGCTGAAATTTTGTCCTCAAGATTTGTCTCTGTCTTGCTTTTACACAAGAATTTGGCAGAGACAAATTCACCAACCCCCCCACTGCTCTTCTTCCTCATGTTGATCTCAAACTCACTACTGCAAGCTGTCCTCTACCATCTCTGAAATTGCTTACTCCCCTGCACGTTTTATCTCGTCCTTGTACCTACTCCACCTGTCTGTCTCTTTGGAGGATGGGACTACAGCAAAAGCAACATGACTAAACCCAGTTCATCCCACAGAAGACTGTAGCTTATGTCATCTGCTCTGGGGCCATCAGGAATGACAGTTCAACCTAGTGAAGAAACTCATCGGAACAGCTAGAGGAGTGACAGTCTTGGGCAATCTCTGCTGTATGAGAACTCTGTAGGTTGCCAGCACCTACAAGACTCGATTCCTTGAATGTATGCTGGAGGCTTTTTATACTAGTACTGACAAGAAACTGGGACATAGTTATTCGTGCGCACCCAGGCAGGTAGCCTTTCTTTGAGAAAATATGAAAATTGTAGCCTAAAAACTAGTTTAAAAAAAAAAAAAAAATCAGTTTTGAGTATCTTTTTAGCACATTCATGTGCTTGTCTCTGATTGAAGTCAAGTGCACTTTGGTGGTAAGCATGCGTCTGAATATTTTTCTTGACACTGACAATCTTAAGCACATATTTACATTTTTTTCCTAAATGGCTGGCCCTAGCCACTGTGGTCATATCCAAAGCCAACAGAAGTCAACAGTGAGATTGACTTTATTAAATTTTAGTCTTCAACATCTGATTTAGTCCTTGAGACACCTTGTGTAGTCAGTGAAGAGAACCAGGACATGATTTGTTTGATTTGTCTGAGAGAGCTGTTTTAGGGTGAGGTGAAGCTTATCTTTATGAGTTCCTGGTTTTTTCCCCACTATAAAGGGAACTTATAAGGACTATAAAGGGAATCCAGTGCAACTGACTTATATTTAGATGTTTACATTTAGCCATCTTCAACTTGTATTGTGTAAAAGTGAGGAGGAGTCAATACTCTAGCTAAAGATACGGTTTTTTATCCAGAAATTCCTCTGCTCCAACCCTTAGACCATCTCCCTTCCCCATGCTTTTTAAACAAAAGGATGTCACTTTTCACTAGTGACTAATTCAGTTGTGAGGCAAAGCGAATGACTGGGAAGGGTGTAATAATTACAGCACAATGTAATGATCCTCTAGTGTATTCCCTGAAGAAGTATGATCTCACAGAATTTCTGCTAGGCCCTCTTCAAGTAATTACTGTCAATTCATGCTTATCTGCCAGCTCTCTCACCAGGTTTTCTTTTCCTTGCCTTCCTTAGTGAAGATACTGATTCTGACAAAAGGAACCATTTGTCAAGGAGCCGACATGCCAAGTTTTCTTTCCTTTTCTTTGCTGAAATTATGCAAGAGATTACAGTCCAGCCTGAACCAATATGTACCTTATCGTCTAAATAATACAGCGCATAATAATCAATGTCAAATGGACACTAGTGGTAGTAGATAGGGCTATGTCATTCAGAGGGCTGCTTGCCACAACCACTTCTGGACATCTTCATTTCACACATCTGAAATCACAAAGGGTTTTTAAATAGATCACCAAGGCTGATTAAGTAATTGCATAGTCTGTAGTTGTAACAAACCTCTAAGAGGTTTTTGAACATAAGCTCTTCTCCTTAGGGACCATACTGGAAGTGAGGAGTGCCTTCAAGATATCTCCCAAAAGATGAACGTTGCTTACCCATAAGACAGCAAGGAATAGGTTTCCTTCAGCTTCCACAGTGATGACCCTGACTTCAACCTGACCTGGGATGGAGTGATAATTACAGCATCCATCTTTGGTTACTCTCCCAGGGTTTGGACAGAGGACCTTCTACTTATAGCTTGTGCATAAGCCTGGTTTAGGCAACAACAAATTAAAATCCTCTCACAACAAAGTGCAGAGAGATTCCTAATCTAATCACTACCTTAGTTAATTTTAAGTTCTTGAATGGAAAATGGAATTGTTTCAGACCTCCTGTGAGGGTAGCAAAAGTGACCGCTATTTAGAAGGTTTTACCATCATTTACTGTAAACAGTAAATCTACAGGAGTCAGGAAAAATCATCTGGTGTATCCAAGTGCTTTCAATAAAATCACAAGGGTTGTGTAACAACAATTTATTTGAACAAAAATTCCCATCTTCATTTCTTAGACTACAGAGCAAACATGAAACTGTTAAATTCTCTGAAAGTCTGCATGATCTGAGATCCTGAACACAAATTCTCTTCCTATGTAATTTCTGATTTCAGTGTGAGCACACTCTAAGAATCAAGTGAACTTCAGAATCCATCCATATCATTTTGGTAATCCTGCAGCTGTTGTGATGCAGAACACAAGACCAGATGTAGGACTCGCATGTCCCACTAGTAAGCCAGCCTCTCACACACATCTGTGCTACCAGACAAGGGTTGCAATTTGGCATTTGTATGTCATTGTTCAAGAGATTCTTCTCTTTCCTAAAGTGCAATATTCACCTTCTGTTGTCACGTCAGTCTTCACCACACAGGAGAAACAAAGGTAGTCACCTGAAGAAATATGTAGTGTAGAACTTTTATGGTTTTTTTAATGTTTTAAGCATAAATTTTAGTTTCAAGGCTATCCATAAAACACATGCAAGGTAAAATAAGAATGAAATAGAAGAAAAGTAGAGCTCTTTACCCTGACAATTTGAAGAGGGTGCTTTAGCTTTCTCAGATGCTGGCATTTGCTGCAGGATTTGGGTTTATTACGAGCTTGATTTGGCTGTCAACGAACTGATCCAAAACAACTGTCTTCCCTGTACTAGTTCCTCCAAGCTGTATAGTCTCTCAGGAGGACAGGTCCTACTTCATTTGGGTTTTTCCCCCCTCTGTTTCCCCTGGCACTGTCAGTAGTTCATTCAATAACTTATTTGCTACCACATTTTTTAATTTCCTAGTCTTTTGGTGGCTGAAGAAATTCAGCAATGCCCTCTGAGGACTTACACAAACATGTCGATTCTTTGCAAAACATCCCCTGATTTTGTCAGTTGCATGAGCTAATGCCAGTGAAACTCCAATGCTTTGGAAGAAAATCCAGGGGCACCTTGAGGGTTTTATTTTTTATTTTTTTTGTAAAGTTCAAGATGATTAATTATATGGGACTCAAGATATGTAAAAGTTATCCAAGTTTTCACCATTAATCACATAAATGAACAGAAAATAATTAGTTCGTAGTGACTTTCTGGCTTATTATAATCAGCCCGACTCAAATCGACTTAGCCCAGAGAGCCAAATATAGCAAGGAAAAAACCTTGAGGCATTTTTTCGCTATGTGTTGCCTGTTATCACACAGTGAGGTTTCTGTTCAAATGATGTGCCTTATTAAGGCAGGCGAAACCCATTTAAACAATGTATCAGAAATGCAGACAAGCTGTAGAAAAATACATGTATAAAGGGTATATTTTTCTTGAAATTTATTGATGGCTAAGCCTGCTAAAACTTTAGAAAATGTGTTTTCTAAAGCACTGACATTATGTTTTTCTAGTGATACAATTGGCTTTTTTTTCTTTTGCAGTCACTCCTTTCTCCCCTCTTACTTCCCCGTGTAATGGACTTGAGGAATGGCAATTATTCTCTTTTATTTTACTGGCTTAAACCATGTGCTTATTAGAATAAATGTTATCATTGCCCTTTTTATTTTATGATTATTAATTTTTTATTTGATTGCCAATACTTTTACTGTAGGCTTAAAGTCTTGAATATTACATGTGATGGAACAATAATAAAATGGAAAAGGCTTGGATATGATTCTTTCTTTCTTTTTCCTAATAAATACAACTTTAATTCTTAGAGATCTGTTCTAAAGGTAGTACCCCAAATCATGTTTAAACTGTTAATTGTTCTGTCATCTGTGGGAATTTCAGACCTCAGTATCTTTGGCATTTTGACTGTTTGCATGATATCAAATTGTACTTCAGAAGTTTGTGTCTGAATGTCTGGACATGGCAGTGTCGGCAGACTGCAGAGGCAGACATCCTGTCAGGTGAGTTTCACAGCCAGCACACTTAAGTAAGTAAAGTGATAAACTTGAGACTATATAGGAGAGTTGTCTGTGTCCCATGTCACCAGAACTGTGATGTTGAGTCAGGAAAGGTGCATAACTGGGTACAGGGTCCCAGGACTTTCTCTGGCATCAATAGTGAAGAGGCAAGGCTCATGAGAACGTCAGACACTCCTCCTGATTGATAGCTTTTTGCCCTGTAACTTCACTCTGGTGATGCAGGAAACAAAATACCTCTGTTTTAAAAGCTCCCTGGAACTACAGCATGCAGCTTGGACAATTTAAATTAAAAACCTTCTCTAAAGGTAACACAGCTCAAAGGCAGAGATGAAATCTGGTCACAGTCATCTTGTGCACAAAAGGAGCAAAGTCAGTGCATGTAGACTCCAGCCGTATGGGATGATGACACAGTGGAGGAATGGAAGTGGTCAGAAGCTTCGACTTCATCCTCTACATGAAATTTGCAGATATGAACTTCACAGCAACTGCTTAACCTGTGCATGGAAACAAGCCTGTGAATGAGATCATTAGATGACTCAGACTCCTTAAAGTTATCTACCTCTATTTCAAAAGCCTTATTCTTGTATTCCTGTATTGTGTAGAAGAGGTTTCAGTTGTTTCAGCATGGATTTTAAAACAAAGAGCAAGGAGGTACCTAAGGACAATGAGATGAACTGGTAGCACCTTTGCAGCTACTTAAGAAATGCTGAAGACAGAATATTCAGTCTTACCCTTCTCTATCTTGATTTTGGTAGTTTCATCCTAATATAGGCCTCAGAATGTTTTCTTTCAAAAAAATAAAATCAGTGCTCAATGCTTTTAAATAATCACTAGTAGAAATATGTCATCCTGTGCACAAAAGCCCAGTTTTACTGTGGTCATCCAGAAAATAAAAATATGCAGTTTGGTTCCCTCTTAATTTGGATGAGATTTTCTCATTTCAGACAGTTGGATTCAGATCTCTGCACAAACTTTTCTGAGGAGAACAAACACCCCAGGAACTGGAAATAGCATCCAAGTTACAGAAAGTAAGAACAGACAGTATGTGTTTGAGAAAGTGGATGCTTAGAAGAAAAGAATATGTGGGATGAAGAACAGCAAAACTCTGGACACATTCAGTGCCATTCCAACAATTATGAGATTTAGGGATCTCTGGAAATGGAAGTTGCATCTAGGCTTTGATAGACACTTTGAAAGAGTCATGACTGAATGCAGAGCTCTCATTAACTTTGTTTTCCCACCAGGAAACATGTATAAGAGAACATCAAGACCTACTTACTTTTTTTTTCTTCTTCTTAATTCTCTGGTAAAGCAGGTACTGATGATTACAGAACCACATCCAAACCAAGAATGGTTTCTTAAAACAGAGAAATGTAACCATTTCTGAGAGAGACATTCCAATCTGACATCTGTATTTCAGTTCGTGCTCTTTCCTCAGTCCATGTCGTGACATCTCAGAAAGCTTTGCAACTCTCTGGGTATGGGAGCAGACTGAGAATTACAGGATGCAAGTGAAGATTCTGAGCTCTGCTACCTACCTATGTAACCTTGACTTGGTCATTTTGCCTTTCTGCTTTTCTACCCATGTTTTGTCTGTTCAGGCTAAACTCTTCTTGGCAATGCCAGCCTGTTATTATATTTGCACAATCCCTAGTACAAAAGCAACTAGAAAACAGCTGGAGCCTCTAGCCACCAATAATGTAAATAATAATAGATTTCTTTTTCTCTAAACAGCAATGCACATGCATCAAACAGGGTCATAACATAAAGATTTGTAATAAAATAATAATAAAAAATTGAAATACTGTTGATGATAAAACATCTCTTCAAGTTTTCTCGTTTGCACTACATGTGTGTGTGTGCTGGTGAATGTGTGCGTGAGTGTCTCAAACATAACAGAACCAAATTAAATTTTGCATATTATATCAAAACAAGTGCAATCACAGTAACCATTTATTTCTCGGCATTTTCATTTCTTTTTTTAATGAACTTTCCCTGAGGACATTCTTACAATTGAGCATTTATTTATTATAAGTAACAAAAGGAATTTTGATTGTTCCAGCTGTGGCAAAGAAATACACTTTGATAAGAATACAGTACCGCAGATGAAAATAACAACACAAGTAAGTAATTAAAAGCTTTGGAATTTAAGGATGAAATTCTCCGCTGACATTTCTCTGTAGAATTTAATGTAGTTATGGTAGAGAATTGGGGCCTCAGAATAAGGGAGCTCGGGAATGTTTGACCTTATTTCCCCATTTCACTAGAAGAATTTCATTTCTTCCATCTTAGGCAAAAAGAAGTCTGACTAATATAAAGTCTCAACCTACCTTGCTTGGAAGACTGAAAATACAGGAATATAAATTATTTAAAAAAAAAAAAAAAAAAAAAGTTCTGTTTGTTTGTTTTCATATTTATACACATGGTGAGAAGTAAAGGAACAGCATCATATGGCAGTGTCCCACAGAGACAGTCTACATTAGGTACAAGATCATCCATTTTTTTCTGGATGAGGACACACAAGCAAGTTGCCCTGGAGAAAAAAGTTCCTATGCACCAGTTTATTACTACAAATTATTTTATTTATGCTTTCACCTCATTGTTACTTCAAGGTTTTTGTACATCGTCGACCTGTGGTAGAAGAGGATAATCTATTTCACATATAGAAGTGAGATAGGAAAGTATTGTAGCACACTGGGCTTTTAAGCAGCACTATGTGTAGAAATATCAGTCTGTTAAGTGTTCGATTGTACATTACACCATTGCAAAAAAGTTCTTTTTCGTAGTATTGACAAAAATACTTGCAATTTAAAAAACACTTTTAAATTTTGTGGTGGTGGTTTGTTTTTTTTGTGTTTGTTTTTTTTTTTTAAATACTGTGATTACTCTGTGTATGAAGATTCATGTCTTAAGATTTCATAGACCGTTAATAGTTAACAGCTTACCTCTGATAAATGTCTCTTCAGCTGTTTTTTATTCTCTTTTGTAAGAATCATAGATTTCTTTTTCCCCCATGGAAGTCAAATGATATGGAATCGAAGACAGCAGCGGAAAACTTGTTATTTATTCCAGTGTGGCGAAACCTAAAAGCCCTCATGAGAAATGATGCAAATTTCTCCCTGCCTTGATTATCCACTCTGTGTGTAACCATTACTTTTCTGATGTAAAATTTAGGGGTTGGATACAAAGGTTTTGGGGTTTTTCGGCTTTGTTTTGTTTTTATTTTTTTCTTCTTTCTTGAAAAATCTGCCAGCTTTCAGCTGAAAAAGCTTTTCTCTTCAGTTTATAGAAGCCAAACAAACTGAGCCCCCTTGGCACACACTGGGCAAATGCCTGTATGTCAGTATCAAATTTGGCAGGACATCGCTGCAGTTTCAGGAGCATCGCTGGAGGATAATTCAGATGTTGATTGGGAAGTATTTCCCCTCCCTCAGCAAAGCATAAGGGAAAGCAAAAAAGTACTTTTGGGGAGAATACTTAGGTGTGTCAAAGCTGGTATTTCTAGCAAATAAAATACAGGTAATGTAACAGCTCCATCAGCAAAACAGAATAGGTGGCAGAAGGCCTGGATGTTTGAGGCAATGAGTTTGTGTTCAAAATGACAAAAGTGCTAGTAAGGCTTATTTGCAGTACTTTGTTGTGAAGGGAGCAGTGGCAGTCGATGTGAAATTATATGAAAATGTATGTGAGAATTTTTAGTAAATTCTTTGGGGCATTTGCTCAAGTTTAGTCACAGCTCAAAATCTTTACTCCTGCCTTATTAGTTTAAAGCTGTGATGGAAACTCAAAGTGACAGCGCTGTCAACACACTGAGACATAATGCCACAGAGCACTGTGCTTCCAGGCCAGCAAACAAAACATCAGCTTCCAAATGAAAAGGCATCAAAATAGGGAAAAAAGGCAACTGTATGCTATGTATCATCACCATATAATGTTGTAAAGTAGAACAGCACATTTACTAACGAATGCAGGGGCAGGAGTGCATGTGTAGGGAGATTCTGCTCATAGTAGTGCTATAATCAGGAGTCTAGTTTATTTATCTCTAAATTTGCATGATGATGGGGTTGAGGAGTGGTAGTAGCCTGCTATTAGTCTGAATGTTTGATTAAAAAGAAAAAAGAACTTCCTTCTCTCTTTCATATACACATACATAAAACAAAGTGAGAAAACCATAAAGTAAAGACCTAGTGTATAGTTCTTAAACACAAGAGTAAGTAAGGCAAGATGAAAAGGCTTTGAAATTATATTTAATGCCATAGCATCTCTGTTCTCTCATAGTAACTCCATTAAACTCAACAACTGAGAGGATACAAAGACGTTTGCTCTCTTTCTCTTCTGTTCAAATTCAGACCTTTCACAGTTTCCCAGGGTTGCTATCAGGCATTAGTGTGCAGATTTACTTGCAGAGGAAGCAGCACTTTTGCTCTACTGCTTCACGTGAAATCTCAGGAGGAGACTGCAAAAGGAATGAATAGGACCATGGAAAACACCATATTTCCTCCTTCCACCTGCTCCAGTGAAGTCTCCACAGCAACCATCATCCTTTAGGGTTGGAAGTGTTGATGGGAATGAGGATGGGGACCAGCAAAGAAATGATACAGAATAAATACAGCTCATCTGACTTCATGGCTGTGGTCAAATGCTATGGCCTTTAGACCTTACTCAGGCACGCTTCCCATGGACAATGATAGTAAAGCTGCATGAGCCAAGTCAGAGTGGGCTGGGGTCTTTATATACGGGACGTATAATTTGGTTAGGGTTAGAGAATGGCAGTGAGTGGAGATAATATTTGTGACACAAATATATAAAGAGACAACAGCGTTTCTTCAATATCTACACGGGTTTACAAAACTTCCCCAGTGTCTCTTCATACAGGAGGGCTTGTTAGCTTGGGTGATGCAAGACATGAGTTTTAGAAGTCAATTCTCTGGGAATAGAAGCAAATAAAGACTAACTTGAATTTTTTCCATGATTTGTACAAAAGACCAAATCTTCTCCCATCAAAACCCCAAAACCAGTTTTATGCCCACTCACACACACATGGACACACAAAATCTTGATTGACAATTTGCAGTCACAAAGTTTCCTTGTTACTGCAATTAATATGCAACCATTGTTACTGCTGTGAATAGCTACTGTTATTTTTAATAATTGTGCAACAAGGGCCTTTAAAAAAGACCAAGATATTGAAGTGCCAAGAGTTAAAAAAAAAAAAAAAAAAAAAAAGCAAAAGTAAACAGAGGAGGAGACCCCAATTAAAGAGCTTTAAGTCTAAATGGAAGTGCTGATCTGGGTGTAATGGGAGAATTTCAGCCACAGAATAGGTTGTCATACAAAGCACTAAACTTGCCAAGTCTCTGGTGTTACAGTAGCACTAGTATGTGATGTCTGCAGAGTCTCCTGGTGAAATGCCAAAAGGAAAAAGGAGCATTGTTTCCTGCACCATCTCCCTCAGTGACATAAGCTAAAGCAACAAAAATACTTTGTTGGCATCATTGCATCTGCTACAAGAATCTTTCAGCATAATAGCGTCAAAAAGGTGGTGTGATCTTTTCCTACCTTACTCTGACACAAAGATATTAGCCCACAGTGGAGATTAAGCTTTAGAGACTCAGTGATGGGCACATTCTAAAAACCATAACTTTTTCTTCCTGTGAAGAAAGAAAAAGAAGCAATACATCATGCAAGTGAATAGCACTGAGATCCTACTAAGAATGCCCTGTGAAAGTTTTTTCCTAACCCTCTTTGCTCCTCACTAGTAACTGAAGGATGAAAAATTCTACAGATGTAGCTTAGATGTACAAACAGAATAGACAAAGGTTTTATTAAAAAAATAAATGTTCAGCTGTATGCTTTTTAAAAGAAAACATAACCAAATAACATCATCTCCATTTGGATACTTTTCCAAATTTGAGCCAATTCTTTTTGCTCTGAGGCCATCACAAAGATTTGATGACTTTGCGTACTTTAGTAATGAATGAGGCCCTGTAGACCATCAACAACTCACTTGCTGTAGTGTCAGGGACTATTTGCCATAGTTTGTTATCAGAACTCTTAGCTATGTTACGTGACACAAGACTTTTGCTTGTAATAGCACGTTACATTTTTCCTACCTCCCTGTTTTATGTTCTTTCTGCGATTTTCCACAACTGACTGGTTAAACATAAAGGAAACAGCTTTAGGACTGAACTGCACTGTGAAAGCAAAGTCTGAAAATGCTGAATTTGATCTCTGAGCTTTTTTGGTGCTTCTTTGTTCATGTCTCCAATCAAACTGTTTTTTGAGAAATAAACTTTTCTACAAATTCTACCACCTCCCTTATTCCAGAGATCAGCTTAAACCTGGCCTATAGATCTTTATGCTAGACATTCAGGTAGCATCAATTAGCAGAGGTAAGATATCCTCCGAGTTTCGCCGGTTTGCACAAATTGAGGATATAGTTCTACAATTTTTGAAGCAAGGTATCTGCAGATTAATTTAATGAGAGTTATGTCTAAATAATGTCATGGAGCCTCCAGCATTTTAATAGGAGCGCTTAATGACACTTCAAGACTTGATTTTCGCTGTTTTATTTAGAATTTTTTTTGGGTATACAACTGCTGTTGTGTGTATGCTGTAAAGAACTGCTGTTCTTTATCTGGCATCCATATGTCTATAGTAATAATTAAATAAGCATGATTCATCATTAACAGAAATTTTCAAAACCACACAAAAATTTAAAACACTTCAAAAGATTTTAGGGCTTCTACTGATTCCATCCTTACCCTCTTTTCATACTCTTTCCAAGAATTTATCAATATTTTAGGATGGAATACACCTCACTAAAGCAAAAATGTCCAAAAATCTGATGTTTAAACTAGTAACCTAGGCTCCCTTCATGGAGACCCTGCCACTTTTGAAAGGAATTGAGACATTTTACAGTGATTTGCCATTAGGAAGTGGACCTACCCCTCGCTATTGGCTGAGGAGGAAGACTAGTCTACCAGCTTAGAGTCAGCACTCGATTTTCAGGATGATATAGCTTGATTAATAAGTCCCATTCTTTCCGTTTAGAAGGATTCACAGAAGCATACATGTTTTCCATCTTCTTCTCTCCCACATTCAGCATAAGACATGTTAGCACCGCCAGTGTTTTAGAAGAAAACATATCTTTGACACAAAGATGCAAAACCTTTGAATTTCTTCTGTGCCATAGAAAGAGGGAAGTTGAGCTAAAAAGCCCTGCTGATGTCCTACGATCCTGCAACAGCACAGTATTTTGTTAGCTGATGTTAAGAAGTGGACTTCATCCCACATTAGAGAGGAGAGGAGAAATAAATCTACAGTGTGTGCTAAACTGACCTGAGGGAAAATTCCTATTAGCAGAATATAAAACCAAGAAGTCTAGTTGTATTATAAAACCAGAGCAATGCAACTTGTTCCAGGGGCACTGTTTGTGCATAGAGCTCACAGTGCAGTGAGGCCTTATTCTTCATTGTGACATCATTACTGTAATGCAAATAAGAAATAAATGCAATAAAAACACCACAAAAGGCAGAAGAATAATGCCTGTCTTAAAACTCATCAGATTGATAATGTAAGGAGTGATTTTAGAAAAAGAAATTAAGCTGTTAAAGCAAAATACAGCAAGCTCTGATGCAGAAAATACTCCCTATGATCCCCATGGTAGTTTTGCTTGAGTAGGGAATGTTGGGCTCAGACTGTAAGTGAATACTGACAGTCTGTGCTATATAGCTGACAAGGTTTAAAACACAAAACAACCATCCGTGGGAAGAAGGGGTGGAGGAAACGAAGAATGATACTCTGGTTCCTGTATCCCCAGTTCAAACTTGGATCCCTGATAGTTAAAAAGTGGGAGATGACAGATGAAGGACAAACAGATAGGAATAACACGGGATCTGTGGCAACATGTGAGAGGATTGCAGACTACGTGCCATTATAGTGTGCTCTAATGGATATGTACAGTAATTGTCAATGTGTATAAGTGGTACCATCCACCTCCAAGCCTTTCAGTATTTAAGTATAGGATACCAATTTTGTGAGTCCTGGACAGCTTCTGGTGTTTCACTAGCTACCTCAGGTAGGATAGTAGCATTACTCTCTGGCAGCACCAGCTCTACACTAGCAAAACTTTAGGAGGCTTAGCAAATTTGGTGGCAAAAAAAGGCTTGTTTCATATGGCCACCTAAACTCCAAAGGTGATTACACTTGCACTGCAGAACTAAGAGCTCATATTCCTCATGAAAACCCTTTCATCATGATTGTTAAGTGCTGCACGTAGTTCATCTTGCTTTTTAGTAAGGTTTACTGGCTTAGGATCAGCATTTTATTAACATAGCTATGTGGCCTGCTGACTGGAGCAGTATTGTGTCTGGACATTTCAGCATGTGCCTTGTTCCATGAACAGGAATGTTTCTAAATGCCTAAATCATATTAGTTGTATATTGGGTACAAATATGCTGATTTGGATCTGGCTGTAAATAGATAGCTCCAGGTTACATGCTAAGCCAAAGCTGAGAATTGTCTTCCCCCTCTCCATGTCCAGCCCTAGGTTACACTCTGACCTGTTAGTGGGTTATGCATATTCATGTTTTCATAACCTCAGGAACCAGGGCCTTGCACAGGGCCTCAGACACAGGCACAAGTCTTCACTTGGTGGAGAGCAACATAAAGTGATAGAACAGAAAGGCAGGTTGTATGCTAAAAAGAAGATGAGGCCAAGGGAGGCACCAAGACATCTCTCAAGGACCTCCAGTGAGCTTGAAAGCCATTTCTTCTGCAGATATGCTGTTTGCCCTTTGAAGGATGAATTCTTCCTCCAGCACAGAAAGCCTGGTGGTATGGGGAAGATATGACTTTCCTTTCTCCTTGCAGCACCTTTGTTCAATCTGTAATCTAGTGGGGCTATACTCCCATCAGCCTATGAAACTGCAATACCAGGAAATTGCACAAGGGTCTTGAAAGGGCCCTGCTGCTGTTAAGAGCATCTCCCTTGAGCATATGTTGAAGTACCAGGTACAAAGCCTAAGCTCTACATACGTGTAACCCCTCAGTCTTAATGTAATTTGCAACTCAGTTTTCCAGCTGGATTTCCCTCCCTTTTCCTCTTCTTCACCAAGATGTATTCTTTCCTTCGGATTTTTCATACTAATGTAACAGCATAAAGCACAACATGGTGGATTCATTATCTGAGTCACCAATGCAAATTTCATCCATCAAAACACCAGCTACAGACTACAGGTCCTATATTCATAAATTACATTGGAAACCTTAATGGAGGTGTCATTCATCCCTCCTATTATTATGATGATACAGCAGGAGATGTGTATGCTCTAAAAATTAAAGTATATATTCCTATTCATAAAAAAGCCTCCCTATATACAGGCTGTAATATGCAAATAGACAATTATTAATCAAACCTTTCCAAAACAAGGTGAAAGGATTTCTCCTTTTCTTTCAATACATTGCTTTGACAAAAAAAAACTATCTTTCAGGACACTCATTTTTGATTCTGAAAACTTTGTAAGCATATGTGTACAGATACAAGCAGGCCACATGCACATTTGATAGTCAAAACTGAGTTTCTCAGTTTAATTTCTGCACCAAAAAGGAGGGTAAAATCCTAAACATCTTCTGCAGAGCCTGACTGGGTCTTCAGGAAGCTTGTCAAGTCTTGATATATAGCCTTTCAGCCAGAGCTGCCTAATTTGGCATCAGTTTGGTAAATCTTTTAAAGTAGGACTGATCCTCAGGAAGAAATTATGGATGTGATGATGATGAATGATGGAAACAATATCTTCAGCGACTTTGTATCATTCTCATTAAAGAGCAGCCAAAACCTACGGATTACAGAGCCAACTCATAAACTAGCATCAGCTTTGTTGTTCTGATACCACAAAGACACTCTGGCAGCTCTCTTGCAATGCTAGGATCTGGCAGAACAAATACTGAAGAAAGTTGCTTTAAAACAGAAACAATCTCCTGCTTTTCATCTTAGGCCTGTAGTTTCTCTAGCATAATTCACTCATCCTGATGACTATAAAGGAAGTGCAACTGGGGAAAATCGACCAATACTGATTCGTGTAAGGAAACAAATGTCTATGATACAAATGTACTTGATGCGTATCCAATTGTCTTTGTTGACTTCACTTTCCTTTTTTGATTGAATAGTCCTCCAGCAGATGTTCTTTCTACTCTTCTTTTCTTATAAGACCTAACCCAATTCATTCAAAATCTTGAGTAAGTATTTTGCAAACTGAAGAAACATCACCAACGGTTTCATACTGAAATTCCACACAGGCAAATCCATGCAAAATAAAGCAGTCACACTCTTCTCCTGAAAAAATTAGAAGAATCCTACTCCTAGACAGTCAGAGGAGAAGTGATTTTGGAGCAGGAGAGACTGTAATTAGCCAGAAACTGAAAAAAGTTTGACCTGCACAGTCACTGTTTGTAACAGAGAATTGTTGTTATCTATAGAAACAAAACCCATCCAGAGTAAATTAAGGAAGGCCATTAATTACTTTTATTCATTTTAGGGATCAGGGGACTTGAGAACTACGGAAGTCTGTTTTTTCTCTTGAATGCTGCCATTTCCCTAGGCCCCAGGGATGTTGCTCACAGGGAGAACCAGTCTGTATGAAGTATCTTGGACAACGCATCCTATTTATATGCTCCAAATTGCAAAGACTCAGCACTGTAATTTCCTCCCTCCAAGCATCATGATGTGATGGCTGCAGAATTGTACTGACTGCTGGATGTGGAAAGAGAAAGAGTTAATACTGATTCCTGAAGGAAATAGGTAGCTATGTTACTAACACCAGAAGAGTGAAACAGTCTTTATTCTCCCTGTGATCCCATGCTGCCAGCTGCAAGCCTTTCGCAGGCACAGGTTATTACATGGCACTTGAGGAATGCTGTAGCTCCCCTCCATTATTCTGATGAGGTTTTTTTGTATTTTCTTTTTTTCCCCAGAGCACTGTATCTTTTCCTGGGAACAAGTCACCAGGAGGGAGCTTTTTAATCCGTCACTCGGACTCATATAAGCAAGTACCTGTATAACAGGGTTTGTGGGATCTGGGGAAGATTGAGTTTTTCAGTCAAGACTTGAAGGTGTGACCTCCTGATTTAGAAGACAGAGTGCTACTTCTGGAGTTTACCACTTCCACCATCCTCCCCATCTGTTTTTGTCAAGCTCAAGAATTGTGCTGCCAGTGGAAAAGGCTGCAATTCTTAATGGAATCAGAAATGCTGGGAATTAGATCTGTGGTTTCTGAAAGATCATCAGCACTCTGTTAAGGATTAAACCCTTTTTCTTTCCTTTTTCAGATTCAGATCTTTTCGCTGTTAAAAACTTCCAGACACATGTTTTGTTTTTTTTTTTCTTTTTGCAATTAATTTGTAGTATTTGTTTACAAGGATGATCATTAGCATTCTAAGATATTTTTTTTTATTACTGTTCTTTGTTATCATGTCAGACAGAAACGTAAAACAGACAAGCAGACAGACATATAGCTCAGGAAAAAACTCAGTAAACCACAGGAGACAACTATGGAGCAAAGACACAAATACTGATTTTGTTGGACTAAACCTGAAAACAAACCTATGACAGTGAATGGATCAAATTTGCAGCTGATGAAGACCGATTTTGCTCCACAGCAAGGATTCACCACTCAGTTTACCTCTAGGTTAACCTCCAGCTGAAATAAGAATCTGAAGTCTGGAGGCTCCAGACTTTGGAGCTGAGAATAGGAAGAGCCATACCCTCAACAGAATCACCTGGTATGGAAGTACACCTGTCTACAGAACCTGAGACATTTGGTACTATTCTTCACTGAGACAGTTAAAAAGCCTTCCTAAAGGTGTTTGGCCTTCTGATCATCCTCTTGTTGTGTGGGTTTTTTGTTTGGTTGGTTGTTTTTTGGTTTTGTTTTGTTTTGTTTTTTTAATCAAGAAAATGCAGATAATAACAGAACTGCACCCAACATTGAGGAGACAGAGCTGTTGTCCTGTGGACAGAGCACAGGACAGGAGATTAAGTTTGTCTTCCCATCTTTCATAATCGATCTCTGTGTGGCTTCAGGCAACTAACTTCCCTATCATTCAATTTCTCCATCTCCAAAATAGTAAGTGATCCTGAGCATCTTTGTAAGATTTATTGCTATTAAGATTTATTGTGAATCAGCTGTTTGGGTGTTATTATTGCCCTCATTATTGTTAATACTTATTACTATTATTATTGTTATTATTATGCTTCTGCACTGGTGAGAACAGCTTAAAGCATATACCACTGTGCTGGGATCTACAACTTGCAATAGCAAAACTAGCCTGAAAGATAACCTTGCCACTAACAAGGTAAAAATGAGCGCACCAAGCAACTCGATAGCCTGCTTCACTGATAACAAGGCTTTCAAATACCCTGAGCCAGATTCTGTTCTCAGCGAGATGAGTGTAAATCTGAGGGGTCCTGCTGAGGTCTGCAGGGCTATAGGGAAATTACTGAAAATCAGAATTTGGCCCAGCAGTACTTAAAGTAAATGTGCTCACTCTAAAGGGCCTGATACGCGTTGGTGCTCAGTGTGCTACACAGAGAAGGAAAAACAACACAGACACACACATGCTAATTAAAACTGCAGATGTGACTTGGTGGCTAGATTAAATAACACCTCTGGAAAGAGCGGGAGCTGCCAGATATAGAAGCAGAAAGCTCCTCAATTAAATGGCTCGAAGGGTTGTTGCTGATCTAATTTCTCCTAATTTCTAGAAGCAGAACCGGTAGCCCTCTCTTTCTGGGTGATGTCTGTCAGTTAAATGCTGACCCATACCTACTCCCAAGTGCAGTTTGACTTTTTCTGCATACAGTTTACCCAGGAACTCAGGTGGATATTTAGAGGGATCTCTTAAACACTCCTATTTTATATCCTATTTGGGTGAAAATAGAGCATGCAGGGCGCATGTGGGACTGAGGCTACCAGAGCAGCTCATTTTTAGCCCTTTTTAGTTGCAGAGTGAGTGCGGAAGGCCTAAGTTACAGACAGGACAACAGTCAGTAATGCAGATGGAAAATACATGGGTCAAGGCTATGCATGCTAAAGCCAGCTCTTGACAGTGCTTTTAATCTCACAGGCAAAATCAGTCTTATTTTCACTAGACCCGGGTAGTTGGCTTGCAAGAGAATTGCACTGCCACGAAACATGCACAAAACTTTTCTTTTGGGTTATGGGAGTCGCTGAGAATTTAAAAAATTCATATCATTCCTAAGGAAGAAAACAAACAACACACAAAAACCCCACAAACCGAAAACTGAAAATAAAATAAAGCTAAGCCTCTCGGCCTGGATTATCGTTGCTGAAGACAATGTCTCCTGTGGCTGCTATTCCTAGAACAGCTGCTGTGTGGCATTGCTCCCCTTCAGATGAAAAGAAGCAGTGTGCAAAGCCAGCGAGTCAACAGTGCTCGCTGTAGTGCATTTCTTGAAGACAGTCCTATTCCCTGTCCTTGTAACAAACTGTTCTAATTGTTATGTTGACTATTATGGCTAAAATTGCAATGATCTGCTGTTCAAGAATTTTTGTCTATATTTCTGTAAAGCTACAGGGAGCAAAAAAAGTGCCTTTTACAAATTATTATTATTTAAGAAAAAAAGAAATGCCTTGAAAAATAATCTTCTGGCTATGAAATCTATTATGAAATATATTTCAATTAAAAGGCTACATAATTTATATGCATAAGCTTTTCTTCTATTAAGTTTATATTTTTGTTGTCTTGTCATAATGCCCTGAAGTAAGCACTTCTGAATTTTAAACTTTAGCATTTATCTTAGTAATCACGCTGTGAAGATAAATATCCCTTGAGGAAGATACACAATTGGATCTTGTATACTAGTAAGTTAGGCTTTGTACAGGTTATTACTGCACTAGGAAGCATGGGGGTTCAATAACAGCAATTAGCATTTAGAGATACACTGTTTATGTTCAGTGTATTGTACAAGCACCAGTTAATTAAAGCCATGCAATGGTTGTGATTCTGAAGCTTAGTTCTGGAATCCTTGGAAACATTTGGGTGGCATAAAAGGGTCATAAACCAGTTGCAAAATCTTCATTAGAAGATTCTCCTGGTGCTAAACTTTCTGTAGGGGTCTTTTACTCATGTCTTTGCTAGCACAGGGGACATGGAAGCAGTACGGCTGAGAACTGCTATGGTAAAGCAATACTTCACAGCCACAGCACCAACTCCTGAAGTGAAGGGCACACTTCAGCTTTTCACCAGTTTAAACAGTTCCTGCACACCTTTGCATGGTCAGCACGAACCAGAAGGGTGAACTGGAAAATTACCATTTTTTTGTGGACAGGCTATTTTTTAGCTGGCTCGGTTCTTTGATCCAGTTTACTGAGTGGCCATGTAAAAATGCTTGGGGCCAGCACAACCTAGGGAACAGCTTGAGAAGAAAGTATCTTGGGACAACAACAGAACGGTGAGGACAGTCACATAAGTGAGTATTCAGCTGTCACACACCTTAGTTTCAGGATGCTAATTAGGTTAGGTGTTTAACTTAAATCAGAGTGTGGCCGCCTTTAAGCCAATCTAAGACTACAGTGTTATGAAAGGGGACAGCTACCCTCTGTGCCACAGCACTAGCACTCAGATGGCCTTGTGCTTGGTCAGACCTTACTAAAAAAAATCCAGAAAAAATTATTAGGAAATGTGCTAGTATGGGCATGGGGAGGAGGTGTTAATGCATGGCTGAGAATAGAGTAAAATATGTGTTCATACCTTCTTGACACCTGCATAGACTTAGATTAGCTGAAAATGGTGGTGAAACTGCACCTATAAGTTTGCTCTAGACTGCCTTTGAAGGAGCCTCTTTCACTTTGCTGACCACAGGAAAAATATATGGCCACTAGACCACCAAAGTAGGCATTAAATTAGCTTTTGAATAAAAATTAGAAGCAATAGGGGTCTCTGAGCCAATGCACAGAGTCCTAGAAATAAAACTGGCTTCACAGAACATACTTCTTGTCATTCTCTGCAAGAAGGTCTCTGTTGAGAACGGTCCTGATGCTTCTTTGACTTACATGGGAACAATCTGTCCTCCTAATGCAGACAGAAAACCTATGACAAATGAGAAGGTGACCACTCAACCAGGGAGCAGGAGAGCCAGGAGCTAGTCCCAGTCTCTCCTTGCTGGCTGTTCTCCCTCCCAAGTTGCCTGCAAGAAGCTGCTGCGGTGGTTATTTATCTCTACAGTGAGGACTTGCTCTCAGGCATAGTCTTATCGATTTCAGTGCTGGCTATAGTGTTTGCTTTGTAACCTGAACAACTTATACTCTCTCTGCCAAGCAGCATGAAAGCTGAGCAGATATTAGGACCCCATAACATTTCAGAGAATATTACAGCCTTTGTCCTGTGCTGTTATTGCCTTTGGACTTCATAAGAGGTGAGGATCCAGGTCTATGATTCTTATGTTTGCTAAAATAAGTTCAAGAGCCTTTTTTTTTTTTTTTTTTTCTGGATCCTGGTTCTTGACTTCCTACAGAAGCAAAACCTTTGTGATTGTGATCATTCTGTGTAATTCCCCTCTCCCTGCCAAACTTTTGGAGCTCTTAGCCAGTTTCAACTAACTGTGGGAGACGAAAATTTATATTTAAATTCTTAAGTGTTTTTAGGAAAAGGGACAATTTTTTAGGGGATCAATTCCCAAACCAGCATGTCCATGAAAGGATGTTCCGCCTGGAAGGATGCCTGATCAGTTAACATCAGGTGTTACAGCCCAGCAGTCACCAAGCACAGAGCTCAGGACCCACTTCTACGTACAGTGATCTTGCACTATCTTGTAGAGACACTTAGGGGCACAGAGGGCAGCAGGA
>NW_009201102.1:29312-79416 GCF_000690835.1 Fulmarus glacialis
AGTATGGGGACTTTTAGGGTGATGGGATAGTTGTTAAAAAACGGGCTTCTGTAGTTTTGTTTCTAATGGACGTTGGATTTATTTCCTTTCTTATCCCTGTTGACTGCTGTCCTGATTGTGACAATCTTGGTTTTATATAACGAATTTAGAGATAGGGCCCCAGTCAGCTGTTCGATGCACTGGGAGCAACTGTCTGTCCTCCGCATTTGATGATACATTCTTTTCCTCTCTCCATGCAAGTGTGAGAAAGCAGAAAAAGACCTTAAGACTTGCCAGAATTGTGGTTCATCTCCCTCCAGTGCTCGGATAAGCTTGTGGGTAGGAGTATTTTGTGCTAAGACTGTGTTTTGCAGCTGACCAATTGCTCAATTCAGATTATTCAGAGGAAATTTCCTGAAACTATATGGGTAACTAGAAAATAATCTGCCAGTGAAGTGTGCATGTACACACATATTCAGGTACAGTAGGTTTGCAATTCCCTTTTTGAAGGTAAGAAAATGCTGCCCTGATCAATTTAGATTGAGAGTTCAGGGCAGTACTACTTGCTGGTGTTATCTTGCCATCTATTTTTAATTACAAGGATTAGTGGGAATTCTTAAAGAAATTTACTAAAATACAGTTATTTTAAAGCTTTTCTGTGCCAGTCCAGTTTTTCTTCTATGTCTCTCTTTGTGACATCCCCCAAACAGACTAGGCTGACATTTGTGATCAGTGTTAGCATCTCTTTAGCTTTACAGTATTGTCTTAAACAATCCTAGGGCTGAATTTCAGGCCAGTGTGCTTCCTGTAGCATCTCACCACCGGATAATCCCTCTGGGTATATGCACGGAGCAGATTCCCCCCCTCCTAGGACAGTAGGGTACACATTGTACTACCACCCTACTGTTCCCTATCAGGAGATTCATCTTGCCCTGAACTCATTCATGCACTGGAGCAGAAAATAAGAATTAAAAATAAAAACCAACATAAAAATAATAATTAAAAAAATAGACTCATATATAGTGTAAATCAAAGTAATTTTACTCAAGTCAATACAGCTATGCTGATATTCACTAGATGAGGGTTCAGCTTAAAATTTCTAGCAGTAGAAGCAGCCATGTTTCAGCATTACCTGCAGCTACAGAGCACCAGTATTTTAAGCATGCAACAAAACAGCAAACCACAGTGTAGCCATTGCTTCCTTATAGCTGGTTGCTTATTTTAGACAGGAAGAAATCTGTTCCTTTCAAAAGATAATGGAAAAGATTACTAACCACCAAATATATAGCAGCTGGAGATGCCAGTTTGAATGCAACACACACATCAAAAGACAAACATTTTTAACAGGTTGTAGTGCACAACTAAAAAAATTAAGAAACTGTTTATAGATGGCAATGCACGTGTTCTATCTATGCTCTCTGCTTCCATGCATTTTGGTCATTTAAGATATTAAAAAAAAAAAAAAAAATTCTGATGAATGCATAAAAAGAAAAGCCTTCATTTTGCAATTGTAACCTAATCGGCTCCAAATCTCTGCAGGTTGTAGGGCACACCACTGAGCTGAAGTCATGTTGAAGAAACAGCTTAAAATGACTCACAATCCCCTGTTTCTGGGAAGATTAGGTATTTGGAAGGAGAGGGAGAAAGGGGAAGTGTTTGGGACTTGTCATTCTTTCCCCAAAACAGAAAGGACCAGCTTCAAATGCTACAAGCATCCTGTTTGAAAAGGTGACTTCAGAGTGCAGGACCGCCTGGATTTATTTTCCCAGACACGGAAAGCAGCACTAGGTGGGCTGTGCGATCTCCAGACAGTTGTGCTCTTTCTTTGTGAAATGCTTGGAGATTTACGATTTCAAGCCACTAGTGCAAACAAAAAGTCTTAGCAAAATTAAGACAGAGGAATAAGTTTTCTATAGGATTTTTAAACCAATCTGAACAATTCTATTTGCAGGGATATTATTCTCCCTTCAGATTTATCATATGATGTGAAAATTCTACAGAAAGGGTAGCATCCTTTATTAAATTAAGTGGCTATTTAGAGTAATTTCTATAGAATCCGATTTAATTCTATAAACCCCTATAGGTTTCAAACCTTTTCCATTCTGTAGGATTTCTCCATAGGGACAGTTATTAGTGGCTGCAGGATTTGATTCACAGCAAAGTTGTTGTGTAGAAAGAAAAAATGGCTTCACTATGAAAGATTTCAGTGTAAAACAGGGTCTGCTTTTGCAGGCAACAGCCCTAGGCTGCTGCTACTCCTTCAGCCAAGCTCGGGCTGGATATACTCATGGTGGTGATACAAAGCTATATAGGGGTTCAGGGACACTTTGCCCAAAAGACATTTTGAGGGTTCAGCCCTCAGGCAGTCCACTTTTTTTTTTTTTCCTTTTTTTTTTTTTATTTTTGAAGTAGACTTATACAGCCACCAGCTGAATGGGAAATCAGACTGCCTGTAGTGAGTAACTCAGGTATAAAAGCAAGTTCTTTCAAGGGGGAAATGGCTCCTTAATCTGCCTTTTGGTAGAAGCTGGTAGTTTCTCAGCACCAAGTTACATCCTATCGATCTACCTGCGGTCGTGCTGCTCTTACTGCCCTCCCCATTACCTGACTGCTTGCGAACTATTTGGGGCTGCATTTTATGAGGCAGGAATACACATGGTCTCTGCCAAAGCCGGTTCAGGACAACGTGAAGAGGAGAAGCAACTCGGCCAGAAGCAATAGTTCCTCTATCCCAGCTCAAATGACTAGCTAGATAGAAAAATCAGATTCACAATCTCTCTTAAACACTGAATCACACTCTTGTGCCTAAAGTACTTTGCAAACACATGTTCCCAGTTGCCTTCCCAGCACACTGTGGCCCTTTGAATCAACAGCAACGAGAAGCAGCGCAGACCGAGGGTTTCATTTTGCCAGCAGCCTGCAGCATTAAGAGCGTGCAAGTCGTACACACCTTAAGTTTTAACGGTTTCCATGGCGATGAAAGGAGGCATTACAAAATGCACAAGCTGTTGAACATGTTGCCGGAGCTGAGAGGAAGAGCTAAGAATAAACTTTCGGCTAATTCTCCGTAACAGCGCGCTCCAAGCAGCTGCTTCTCGGCCAGCATCACATCCCAGTCAAGCAGCTCGTTAATACGAGGCAGATTGGAGCGGGAGGGTGTCGCCCCGCTGCGTGTTCCCGGGGTCTGGTACCTTGCGGCCGCGCTGCCGCTTCCAGCGGAACGGCTGCAAATGGAGGTTTCTAAAGAAAGAAAAGGCTAATTTTATTATGATGATTATTATTACTATTTAATTCCTCATTTCCGTGGGGCTGACAGATAAGATTGTGCCAGCTGCCTGTGTATGAATAACCCTTCTTTATTTTAATGTTAACTGCAAAAGTCCCCTCATGACGAAGGCTTTAGTGATCAGCTGGAACAATAGAAATAGAAAGGTGTCCGCCTGGCCCTGCTGCCGAGAAAGGAGCAGGAGTTTTGAAGGGGGTGAAGGATTAATTTCACCCTTCATCATTTTTGCAGCTGTGTGCGTGCACTCCTGCCTGGGCATATCAAAGGGGAAGCGTATCAGGGGTCCTGGCCCCGAACACAGGGGCAAAGAGGGCTTCAGGGGGGTTTTGCAGAGTATCCCTGCCTCCCAAAGCATCCTGTCACACAGACATAGGATCTGAATGAGGCTGAGCGAACAGGTAAATGCTCCATGTGCTTCCCCAGAAAGCTGGCCTGAGAAGCAGTTTTTCCTTTTCCATTTCCCTCAAATATGTGTCTCCACATTTGCCGATTTGAGGCAGAATTTTCTTAGAGGCCGTGGGTAAGAAGTCTGTTTTTCTGCCTGATAAATACCCACTAGATGGCAACATCTCTCGTTCCCTCACCCAACACTGCGAGAGCTGGATCCCTCTTGGCACGGGGGGGTGTGTGTGTGTGTGTGTATGCGGGGTGGCAGATAAGACACGGGGATCTTGGATGCTATCGTGCGCTGAGATTTCCTAAGCGCAAAGAAAAACAGATCAGCAGAATATTCATTAGCAAACTTATCCTAGCTGTAAAAAGAAGTTTAACTGTCAACAACAAAATGTACGTTACCTGTATCTGTTGAGGACATAGAGGGGTATTTCTGAGCACCTATCCAGAAGCAATCTCAGGCTTTGTAACTCAAATAAACCTCTCCATTAAGGATATAAAAGTCCCCAGTACAATTTGATCTCCATATTCCTTGCCCTCCGTTCTCCCAGACTTTTTCTGCTGCCTTGTCTTTCTCCCCAAACGTTGTCTTAAACTAGTTTTGATTAGAAGCTTTTTGTGTATGTATCTGTTTACGTATCTGTAAAGTGCTCATCACACTTTGAGTGTAACATACAAAAATAATAGTAAAATATTCAGGTTTCTTTGTGCACAGAACATATGCAGGGCCCACCCCCCGCGCATATATTCTCATGCATGCATACACACACTTGGAGGCACTAGAAATGCACCTAAAAACATGCAGGGAAATAAAACTTGTTGCAGAAGCAACAGACAGAGGAAAGGATGGGGTGGAACTTAAAAGAAGAAAAAAAAAAGTGGATATGCATTTCCACAGAGTGCTACAGTGATCCAGCATTAAAGGGGGTGGTGGGATAATATCACCATCTGATGTGACAGCTTATCATGAGGCAGGAAAGGTCAAGTTTTGAGTGTCCTGTGTAGGTCAATATATGGCATGTTTCTCAGAGATATTACCCCAGACCTGTAACAGGCATCTGGTACTCATGTCCTGGGTGATGAGGCACCTGTAATTCGACACAGAGAACCAAGCACTCAACCCTATGATACCCCCAGAGTGGGTCCTGCTTGACAAACTGATAACCTTCAATCTTCAGGTTTTATCCACCTGCTTAGTTTCAAAGGCAGGATGGATGTGTCTTTCATGAGAAAATTAGCCTATCAGTATGTGTTGAATTTTGTCTGCTTGTTTCTGTTCCCTTTTCCTTTGAAATACCTGGTACAGACTAGTTTTGATATTACAGTTATAAAACTTACCTCCGATTTGTTTCCTGCAACATGAGCAAACATGCAGTTCAAACCAAACTCAGCTGATTAAAAGGGGATAAAGGAAGGGAGCTTGGGGAAGGAATGCCACAACCATGTCTACAGAAACTGAGGCTGGGAATGAAAAAGATGTGAAAAACTATGAGATTTGACCTGTTGGCTTTTGCTTTCAAGTAAGGTCCTACTAGAAAGCATGACATCCCCTACTCCCCCCCCAAAAAAGCAGGAAGTGGAGGAATGAGAGGAGGTTCCTTAAACGTGGTGAACTAGGATGTGACTGGCACAGAAAGGTTTGTAGCTAGATTGGCTGGAGCACAGTAGTGTGAGGAAGACCATCTACATGACAGATAAAACCCAGAGGAAATATCCACAGGGCAACAAATACTGGAACTGTGCTTTTGTAATCGTTAAAGCTAATGTAATAAGAAGGCCCTCAGCTCCAGTAACTCATCTGTAACCCTCTGGTGTAGCTCACTGCAGGTCTTACACGAAGCAAGAGACTGGTGATGTCTTATCTCGTGCTGACCACTCCCATCTTTAATCACCAGATGAAATCTGTGCCATGGCAAATCATAGACTTACAGGAGCACAGGACACTTTGGCAATGGATTCAGGTCATTTTCCTCAAGCTATTTAAGAATGGTCACTTAGGACATATGTACACTGAATGGCGAGGGAAATTAACACTGCCACATATTGGTTATCCACACCTACGCCTGAAACGAACATGTTTCCAATTAAAAGTGAAAGAGACAATTGTTGAAGTCACTTTGGCAGTGAGAACTCTCCAGCTGCCTCTAGATTCCTGAATAAGTGAAATGTTTGACACAGAAGCATATGTTTTTGGCAACGTTGTTTAATCCATGTTTTAAAGGGAAAATTGAAATTCTACAAGGTGTGAAAAAAAAGATCACTGGAACATTTTCTGTTTGGAGTGACAGAGACCATGTCACCCTTCTATTCCTGTTCTCTGTAGACTTTCATTTTGCAAGAGCTGCCTTACAAACGAACAGATAGGGAACACACAGGGTAAGCACATAGCAAGAAAAAGCAAAGGTAGCTGCAGCCTCACATAACAGTCCTGTGCTGCAAAATACTCTAAAGGGCCTTGGAAGAAGCAATGCAATCTGAATTAAAAAAAAAACAATGAAATCTCTTATAAGATTAATCCACATCTTTAAAAATTTGGTCTTTCTATCAGTTGTTAAAACTGAAGAGGTGGGGTGTGGAGGGAGAACATACCCTACAAACATAAGGTGGTGAAGAGTTACAGTTTACAGGCATCCCGCAGTTCTGCCAAAGGTCTTACTTCTCCCAACCTAGCACCCAAACCTAGACTGTCACTCACTTTAGTAAACCAGAAACTTGGATAGGACCATCTGAGTCATCTAACACTGTCTACTGCTATCAACAAGTAGCCTCTAACTGGAAAAGGACCTAGAACACTGTGGCTACTGCACATGTGCCCATAGTGCATTATCACAGGATTTGGTTCTAGAAACCAACAGTTGACTAATTTCCTTTTTAAAATCTACCTTTACTTTTTTGAAATGTAAGCATTTTTCCATCTCTCAAATGTAACGTTAAGGCGTAATTTCAATTTCATGCCACAAAAAACATCAACAAAGTATTTTCTCAATTAGCAACCAATAATAACAAGACAAAAGAAAAAAAAAAAAAAAAGAAAACCAGAAGCACACCAAAACTGTAAAAACTGAGCACATATCAAGTGTTCCTGCCAAGTCCTGCTTAAAATGAAGCTTTTATTCCCCTTCTTTACATTCTGTTTCTCAGCCACTGTTTGCCCCATTAAAATGTGTTTTCCTTCGTATTCCATGACGGCTTAGTTTCCTTAACAGCCTTTTGTGAGAGAATTTCTCAAAAGCTTCTTGAAAGTCCTAATAGATTATGTCAGCCAGTTCTCCTTTATCCAATATTTATTTGACACTTTCAAAGAATTCTAGTAAATTAAAGAAGCTTGATTTTCCTTCACACAACACACATTTCTTTGTCTGCAACATATCATGCTTATCTAGGATTTTTTATAATCCTACTTTTAATTACCATTGCAGTCCATTTGCTGAAGTAAGGCTCACTGGCATGTAATTCCCAGGATCATCCCTAATGTCTTTTTAAAAAACAGATAAAACATCTCCAGTGGATGATGTTAAAGAGAGATTGTACATTTCTGCTAGCAGCCCAAGTACTTCATCCTTAAGTTCCCTCAGCATCTGGTCCAGGTGGCTTGTTACCCATGTTGGAATTTAGCCAGGACAGAGGGGTTAACACCTCTACCCATGAGAAAAGTGCTTTGAAATCTTTAATGGCCAGATGCATCGAGAACATCAACCTCTGTGTATCTGCTGATGTTCAGCTTTTCCAGGAGCACGGAGCCCCGTGCTGGGAAAATATCATGGCTTTCATCTGTGGACTCAAAGGGCAGGATTTTCTTGCAGTTTTATAGGCTACAAAACCGATAGAACCATTTCAGCCATTTGTATACAAATATGCAGCAATTAGAGTGAATGAATGAAGCTCATTCCATAATTCCACTGAGCACTATAGTATCATGTAATCAGTTTATTCTACCTGCAACATAAAATTCTACTTAGTTACACAAGAGTACATTTTATCAATTATTGATTTATGAACATCTAAGGCTTTCTTCACTCACCATTTATGCTCTTGGTTTTATCATCTCTGCTGTGCTGAGAATAGTGTCATACAGTGGCATAGCCTATACTATTTAAAATTCCACATACTTCAGTAGATTACCCCATTAACCATTATGTTTTCCAGGCTGTATAGATTAAAGTAATTAAACTTGTCCTCAAAGACCTAGCTCTTTGATTACAGGATCATTCTACCGCCTGCAGCACATTTGAGGTGATTTGCAGTAATATTGTCTTTGGGAATTTAGTGACCATATTACACTGACAGCAGTGAGAGCTGGTGGCCTTCGCAAAAAAACAAATTTCATCTGTACCCCTTAGAAAATATCTCACAGAGGCATGTTGAGACAAGGCAGCAGTGTTATGGATGGCTGGATGGCTTTGAGAGACTGGCACTGCTCTGCATAGCCCCCTAAATCAGGGTTACTGTTTCAGGCTGTAATGGACTTGCAACTGTGTTCTGGTTGGAAGTGACTGAAAGAGGTTTTCAGAAGACTGTACACTGGCCCGTGTGAAACGAGTTGGATAGCATCAGCAGAGAGAACAGGTGCCCATATCATACTTAAACCAAAGTATCCCACTCAACTCTCAGGATAAAAATTTCAGCATCAAGGCCAAGGATAAAATGAGAACGGTGACTAAACTGTTTTTCCCTCCTGTAGAGGTGTCCCTTCAGGTCAAATGAAGGCATGTTGGCCTGAAAATCTGAGGCAACCTGGATATTTTCTGACTATGCTTTATCTTTTCTATGGATAAAAGGGAGATTTAAGAATGTCAATCCTGCATCTTTCACTGGCATGAAATTTGCTAAAAAATGTGTAAAGGAGGCAAAAAAAATTGATGCTTGCAGACAGGCTGCTGATGCATTGTGGAGAAATTTTCAAAACCATTCCCTTTAGAAATGATTCATCTTGTGTGTCATATATTTTCTCTTTTTCTCTGTACTTTTTCCTTCTTACAAAGGACTGGAAAACAGGATCCTCGCTGCTTAAGAGTTAATCTGCTTTGGCTACCTATTCCTCACCTGCAGTCAATATTTTCCCTCTGTGACAACCACAGCTATGAATTTATTTATACAGGAGCAGTGCCCAGGGGCCCCAGTAGGGATCAGCATTTCATTTACAAGATGCAGAAAAACATAGCATTCTCCCATGTGATTTTTTTTTCTTAAGAAACGAAGGATGAAAGAATGTAAGTAGTTATTCCCATTTTACAGATGGAGAGCTGAAAACCAAAGAGATTAAAAGGCAGATGCAGAAAAGGATTTAGACGATGTACTGACTGCCACTTAGCCTGCATCCTATATACTCATTACCCTGGCTCATGGCCATCTGCTCTTGGAATGATCTATATATTTCATGGATTCTTAAATTTTTGACTAAATTTCCCTTGATACATGTATTTCTTCCATAATATAGCCTAAATCTGGAGCTGCCCAGCATCTAGTTAAAGCCAAAATTCCCAATGGGATTCAAAACCTTGGTTTTCTTTGCCTAGCTTGTCAGTGTGCCTACTGGATTGAGCTTCTCATAAAATGATGATGGTAGACCTCTTTTACACAAGAACCTAACAGAAACCAGGAACCTGGATGTCTAATTCAGGGCGATGCTTGGTTTTCCTTTTTTTGTTCCATGATTTTGTATTAAATCCAGAATCTGGATGAGGCTTGTGTCCAGTTTCACCACTTTAGATGCAAGATGTAAAGCACTGATGTTAAGTATATTGTTGTCCAGACAAGCCACGAGGAATTGAAATGAAGGGTGTTTGCTTACATCCCTGAATATAGCAGTTGGACACAATTCCCATGGTCCAAAGGCCTATTTTTATTCAAATACTACCTTGAGAAATACACCTCAGAAATGGTGTCGAAACAGACAGATAAAGTATTGCTTTAAACACAACCTGTCTCATTTAGCACTCCTGATCCAGCATCATGGTCTAAGCTTACCTAAAACAGGATACAAGTGCTTTGAACTAGTAGAAATAATACTTCAGCAAAATCATTAGAAATGGATTCTACCAGGATCAGCCAGAAGTTCCTGGAAAGGACAGTGCAAGGAGACATGTCTCACTCCTGCATCTCTTTTTGCTTCTCTAGCTTTTCTCCCATGTCGCTGACTTTACAAACCCTGCCAGCTTTAGAAAGTTCCTGAATTTCACTCCTTGGCTGCAGCTCTGAACCTCTTGTCTTGCTGTACACCATGAGGACACTGTCCCTGAGATTCACCAAGGGATGACAAGTTAAACAATAGTTCTCAGCAATTCTACAGCTCATGCCAGTGAAGATTATTCCAGTCTAGTCTGAGATATATCTTTAATTTCTGAGTTCCTTTTCTCAGCAGTTATCTGACTGTTGTCTTCTCCAGTGTAAAGAACAGTCTAAAGTGTTACCTATGATAATAAATTAATCTGTGTTCAGGAACATTCCCAGGTATCAGAGCTCAAATACTATGAAAGAGTCTCTCTCATGGTATGGTTAATTTAGGGAAAAATTACTTTTTCCCAGAATTCCTGGGGATATTCAGGACTATTTAAGTACTAGGGACATTCCCAGTTAGCAGCTTAGTTGTTATCACCCATTCTTGGAGGCTAAAATAATTTTACATTATGGAGACAAGCCATTTTGTGCCACCTGGCCTCAGTGCCAGAAAATAGTTCCAATACTAATATTAGTATATTAGTATTGACTGATGACGTGGCTCTGTGAGTCAGATTGGGAGTGAGACTTTTATTTTCCTCTATTTCTGAGAAGTTCTTGTTTTTGCATAGTTGTGCATTGTAATGAAGAACAAGATTTATATTGTTTTCTTGTATAAAGAGTACCAATCTCTGAGCTACAGTAAATTTGCATGCTTCCACTGAAATCCACAGGACCATGGTTAAATGTGAACTACCGATTAAATCTTTTGCTCAGTTACCACCCAGGTTCTTAGTGCTTTGCAAGATCAAGCTGTAAGGGTCTAATACAATTATCTTTGCCAAGGGAAGGTTGACTTTGACTATGTGTTGCAGGATGAGTAACTGTGTATCATGATTTCAGAGTCATTATAATGAAACCCACCTTGTACTGCAATTATGCCGAGAACTTTCAAACAGGCATTTGATAAATGTTGCACTCTTGAGAGGTGCCAGAGTGATGGTCCTGAAGGTTGAAGTGTTTCATCTCACCCCACAACAGACAAAGAGCAAGCAGCTGCAACACATGCTTTCTCTAAGCTACACCAAATCGGCAACCCCCACTTCTGGGACTCAGAGATTTGTTATGACATTGCCAGGTTTTCCTTGAGAGAAAATCTTTCCAAGCTGGGTCAGGGAAAAAGGCTGAGAAAACGGTCCATCAGCAGTCTCAACTGCATCCCAAATGTGTGCAACATACAAGTTGATTTTCTGCTTTCACTTAATTTCTTTGTCCTACTCTTTTCCTCCCTTACGTTTCCTCTCTCCTATGAGAGAAAGCTTTAGTTTTCTGTTTAATAACAGTCTGGATTAGCCAGACAAGAAAATTTATTTCACAAAACTGCTGGGATCTAGTGACCAAAAAGGCAGCTGAAGCAACATCTTAAACAGCGTAACGTGAGTACAAGGTCTTGGAGAGCTAATAGGAATGCGTGTTGTGATTGTCTTTCTCCAGGTTGGAAAGTAGAGTCAGCATCAGAAAGAGAAGCTGAATTTTGTAGGTTTGCTGCGTTTTTCTGCTTATGCCCTTTTTTTTTTTTCTTTTCTCACTCCCCTGTCTTACACATTTGCCCCATCTTCCCTGAAAGGAAGCAAATTAGCAACAACAGCAATCCTGGCCCTTCTCAGCTAACTTTTGTAAGGATGTTTTTTGCTTTTCTGTTCCAAAGAACATTTATTACCATCTTTAACACAGTGTTTCAATGTGTTAAAGTACAGTATTCTCTCTAGAGTTTTTTTCTATAGCTAAAGGGGGAATAATGGATATAGTTAAAGCCTCACTTAATAGTTTAAATAGTTTAAATTTTCATGTTTTCACTTTTTTCTTCATCCCCAAATGACTAAGCAGATTAACTGAGTGGTGCTAGACTGAGAGAAGCAGTGACATTAAACATTGTTCAGAAAAAAATCAGAAACTGCTGCTAAACCAGGAACCAGCCTGCAAGTCTTTTACCTGGATGAGAAGTCCTCAGTCACTAGAATGCATTAACTGAAGTCCATCGGTGCTACTGCCCACACACTTCATCACAGTGAGCAGATCATATACTGTTGTAGACATTCCTGGGAGTGGTGTGCGATTGAAATATGTCTGTCAAAGACTGGATCCCCTACACCCTGGACTGAAGATGGCCATCCCAGAGAATGCACTCAACTGTAGGCTACTGAATGTATGAAACAAAAAAGAAAGTTGCAGCTTTTAAAATGTGTTCTAAAGCTTGCCTGATTCCACTTATTTTTTCCTGAAAAATTCTACTGTCTTCTGCCAGAACAAGACCATCAAACGTCTGAGCTGAGGACAGCTTCAACGCTGAAGTCCCATAGACATAAGAGACAGCTGGAATGCGTTACACAATTATGCATGGTACAGCACACCTAACACAGTTGTTATGTATGGAACAGCTATTGTCCTACTCAAAGTTATGACTCCAAATTCTTGTTGAACTGTAAGAAAAATGTTAGGAATCTACAGGACTAGGCAGGATCCAAGCAGAGGTATGCAGAACTGTACTTATACATACCAAAATTTACAGTTTGGATGAAGAAAGCAAGGCTTGCCATTTTCAGAAAAGGTATCACTTATGTTCTTCTGAGGGACATTTTGCTCACACTAATCAAAACCACACATACATTAGTAATACAATAGTGTACATGTCTAACAATGGAAATCGTTCGTGCACTTCAATCATGTGCTTTCAATTTGTGGCCAAGCAGCTGAAAACATATCTGCTATGATCCTTGGATTCCTTTTCAACTCTATGGAATCCATCACTTCCCACCATTTTCAAGTGTGAGAATTTGAAAGGTTTATTCTGATCATTAATCAGCCCCTCCAATTAAGCACAATTACACCCTATAATGATAGTTATAATTATTGATTGATTAATCTTTCAACTATTAATTAAGAATCTTAATTAAAGGAGTTTTTTCATGTTATTTAAACTGAAACATGACTAATTATTTTATAATTTACCCAGTATGTGCAAAACCTGCATTAGTTCTGTTATGTTTTCTCTGTTTCACTGCTGTATTGAAAAAGCTGGATTTAGATTTTCAAAAATAGCTAATGCCTCCATCTTTGCACAAGCAAGCTGAGACATCTTTGTCCATCCAGTTTTTCAGAAAGGACTGAATCTGAAATAGCTCTTACAATAGCAGCTACAAACTGATCTCATGAGATTAAATAGTTAATTTTAAAATCTTGGACTGTACCTGCAAACTGTCATGGATACTTGAATTATTCTTTAGCCTACAAGGTGTCTCGCAATATGTAAGCTGAAGAAGTCTTTTATACTCTGGCATGACTGTAAGTGCAACAGAAGTTGTATTACATGAAGTATGATGCAAAGTTCTAGTCTCTAAAAATTTCAAATCTCTAGTCTATTTATTTTGGCTATCACAAAACTGAAGTACAGCTGCAAAGAATGGATTCATAAGGACAACATAGAAAGTTTCATCTTCAACAAGATGATGGGGCACTTAGATATACCCATAGGTGCCACTTTTCCTATTTTGAAGAAAAGATGTGTCAACTACATGGCAAACTTATATAGAGAATAATTTTGAGGACTGGTTATCATTGTTTAACTCAGCCTTCCACTTGTATTTCAGTAGATTGTACTCTATATCTCACTGCTTCCAAAATCATCGTTTGGGGGAGTCTTTCAGTTCAAAATAACATCTTTTTTCTAACACAGATAGCCTATCTGTTTTACACTTTAGACATGGTAATGCTTAATTCCATTAAAAGTGATGATGGATACAAGAAGTTTTTAAAAACCTATCATCAAAATTTTATTTGTCTACAGCTAAATTAGCCACTCCCCGTAAAGTTACTGGATAGAAATAAAAAATTCTAGGCTGTGATTCATTTCACGCTTAAACAGATCCTTAAAATGTCAGGCAAATGGTTCTCTCGTACAGCTTATTTTTCTCTATTGACTATAAAGGGAGGCAAAGATGACTTGTTCAGCTATATAACTCTAAAATTAAGTAAGATCAACCTCTCCCTGTGTGTCTAACTCTTGCACATGTTATTTAAAATTTTAACTTCAGTCTGTGCCAAAAACTTTCTATGCTGGAAAACACATTCTGAGAATATTCATTTTAACAGTTGTTATGTTGAACATATAATGGGATTATTTGTGTGAATACAAATAAAGGTGGAAGAATCATGTCCAATAATACAACTGAACTCAGTAAAACAAAGCATAAAGACATATGCACTTTTTATTAAGAAATTAATCAACAGGGGATATTGATTTACGAACGACTGGATTCTGTTAGAATAGATTCTTCTAACTATAAAACTTTCAGTCTGGAGAATGTTATTTTACTTTAAAAGCATCAAAATGAATTGTCCTCTGGTTATATTTTTAAAAGCTTTACCAGTACAGAATAAAAGAAGGTTATGTCATTTCAAGTTAATCCCTTGCCATTTCAAAAAAAAAGAAGAAGAAATGAAGCTCGAAAGAATCAGTCAATTGCATGTATGGCAGATGCAGTGGATGTACCTTTGTCTATGAGTAATGGGTTCTGTTGATAGTATACACAAGTAAGCTGGAGATTCTCTAAAGCTCATGACATATTTTGGACAATATATAAACTTAACTGCCAGACAAGGCTAAAAAATTATGGAACTGTCTGCTTCATAAATTCACTTGTATCAGACCCTGATGCACCTGTCCCAAAATTGGCAGAGATCAATAGAGACAAAAACCTTTGCACCAAGAGGATGCTAACCTCTGAAGACTGGCTTGTTTTTCAGATTATGAGAAATCCTGCTTTTGTTTGTGGGTTTTTTTTTGTTGGTTTTATTTTGTTTTTAACCTAGCCTGACACCTGCAGATGACTAAAACAGCACCTTGTCAAGGGACACTCTCTGGCTTAAATCACCCTTTGCTCTGTATCAGCAGTGGGATGAAAACACCACTTGGAATGGAACTTAAAGGCCTGAGATTTTCACTCAAGTCATGGTGATGTCTGTACAAGAGAGATATTCAGGAATGAATACAATTCATATTGTATGAAGTGCTGGAAATGACTTTGGGCAGCTTTTCACTGCAAGTTTTTCTGAGTCCTCATCAGAAGTCCATTGTAGCCAACTGAAAGACTCCCCTTTTCTGTGAATTTTGGCTGGGCTTGTACTTGTCCAAAACGTCTGGTATGAGATTTATATTCTGAAACTGCAGTAAGTTCAGTCTGCAATAAAGTGGGGACTAAATCTTGATATATTTTCTGTATTATTTGACCAACTTCCTTTGACTTTCATTGAGTTTATATGAAGTAAAAACTCAGCAGTAGCCTGTACAGTCTCCTTCACATTTCAAATATCAGTGACCTCTTTCTATCAATAACTATATGGATACCACTGCCTGACAGTTCAGAAACCATTTATGAACATAAATTTGCCTAAGCTATAAATAATCTGCTTCCAAAGAATCTATGTAAAAATCAAGAAATTGAAAAGATATCTCTTACATTGGTTTTTCTTGTTTACCTTCTCTGATTTTAAGCATATCAAAATATGCTGTCCATGCTAATCTGTCAGCTGATGAATATTAATAGAGAACTTTAAACACTCAAAGAATATATAACTAAAATAGGGTCTGATTTTGAAATCATTACTGGTTCACCTATAGCCTAGTCCAAGGCTTAAATTATCTACTCATTTCATATCACTTGGGACAATAAATATTGGCAATCACTAGTTTGGGTGCTTTTTCTATCTCATTCAAATTGTACCACAAGGTGAGTTCTCAGCGATGAACTGAATTTCCCTGAAGTTCACAGAGCTTTCGTTATCAGCATCTCTCCCTAGCACACAGGGCCTCACGTTGCTCACACAGACAGCACCAAAATGCACTGCAGAGCTTTTAATGCATTCTGAATAGCTCTTGTCATTCAGGATCCTTCATTTCATGTTTCAGATTTTCCCAGGGGGCTTTGATGTTAATCCATTTCACACTTCTAACACATCTGTTCTTCTTCTGGCTTTCTTATCTCTTCTGAGCATTCAAATAAAAAAAAAAAAAAAAAAAAAAAGAAAAAAGTTTAAACTGTCATTGTGCAGTTTCTGAAGCAAGACTTTAATGATGAAGCATATTCTAGCTAACTTCATTGATACTTGGTTTTATCCACACAAGGAGTTATGTATGCACAATATTTCCAGGGCTGTTTCCCCAATATTTTGAACTTCCCTTGACTCTATGCAATTAAGAAACACCTGCCTGTCACAGTCCCTAGGAATAAGACAGTGTGGTCCGATGATTAATTTTTGAACATCAGTAGTTCAGTCTTATAAGAAGAAGCTATCCCTCTCCAGCCACATTAATTAAGTAGTGACCAAAAAAACTTGCATGTGTAGGTATCAATATGAAGCAAAAAGCTGAGCAAACATCTTGCAGTGGTCATTTCTGGTTACAACAGGAGTTGCCAAAATCAGTGTTCTGATCCTTGTTGTAAGATCTCAGACAAATTACCTTTTCTTCCATCAGAAGGCCAAGGTTTAAATTGGAAATAAGTAGTATTAATAAGCAACTCAGAGAATTCATTATTGTCTTCCATCACACTAAAAGTGGGATTTACCTCATGTACGTATAACAGCCTTATGTACCTATTCAAACTAGATGCTCAGTCTCACTCCATAGTCAGTGGTGAAATACTGGAAGTTCTGGGTGTGATACATCCCATCCTAAGATTACTGTCTAGATAGGTGGGATGAATCACCGTCTCTAGGTGTCACTTTCCATTGACATGCAAAATTTCTGCATGACAGCTTATACTAAAAGGTTAACATTCAGGTAGCTAGAGCCAAGTAAAAATAATCCTAACTTGTGATTTTACTTTGGAGAATAAAGGAACTAGTATAAATGTCCTTAAAAGTTTCCTTTTTATCCTTTTTTTTCCCTTATGCCTGAGTAAAGCATTAAGGTTATTAATGATTGTCCCTATTTTGAATATGAAAATGCACTATTTCATGGTTAAATTTTACAGGAAATGTTCTATTGTACAGTCACACCTTATTTGAGGCATGTTTTGTGGGACTGACCAAAACTGGTTGCTTAACAAAGGCAGTAACTTAATAACACTGGAAAAGAATTGTATTCAAAGCATCTCTATAGACAGGAGGTTACCTAATAACATTCTATTGTAGGCCTGTCACTGTCTATGAAAGACATGTATTATCATATAAATGAAAAGACTGCTTTTTTCTATCATCCATATCCTCACTCCCCCCTACAAAAAAAAAAAAAAAAAAAAAGGAAAAGAAAATTCTGTTCAGACCAAATTCTAACAACACAAAGTTCTGTGCAAATTCTTACCAACTCTTGACAGTTCTCAAGTATTTTTAAGCCACTTCAGAATGTAACTAAAAGCAAGGTAATTGTGACGTCTTATTACTTGATGGCCAATTAGTATTAAAAAGCAGAGTGATCCAAATAACAGCCTGTAAATCACAACTTTCCCATGGGATGATTGGGTTGATGGTTGGACTTGATGATCTTAGGGGTCTTTTCCAACCTTAATGGTTCTATGATTCTGTGATTGCTTCTGGCTTACTTCCTTGTCTGCTGCTGTCCCAGTATTCCTGCTTAGCACAGGGAGCCACTTAGTCCCAGAACTGCTTGCCTTGACCATATGAAAAAAGCAGAATATTTTCATTTGGCCATTGCAGATGGTGGTCTGCAAAGATGCTTGAGGCATTAAAGATGATTTAGGCATGAAAAGGTTTGTCATAAACAGTGCAATCTCTAATGAACAGGGAAGTCAAAGGATGTGTACAAACAGGGAGGTAATGGATTTGCCTAGAAAATCTGATTAATATAATGAAATGTTATTCACATAATCAATCCCATTTTGTTCAAAAGAAATCAACTTCTGAGCAGTAATTACATTAAAGCAAAGAGAACTTTTTTTAAGATGGAGCAATTTTCTGTCAGAAATGCTAATTTTCCAAACGAAGCACTACACCAACAGCAGTTTCCCTGCTATTGTCACCAAAAACCTGGTTGAGATGATTTCTATGAAGTTTCGTATCATTAGAATTAAAGCATATGGTCAAAATAAAGCACATTGTTTTATCATAATTAAATGCTTTAGTAAGGTCATGTTGATTTCTTTTTGTCAGAACTTTAATTTTGTGGATAATGTAGATGTTTGGACAGTTAATTCTGATTTAGCAAAAAGAGACATTTCAAAACAAGTGAATTTCCTGGAGAAATTTCAAGTTTCAGTGATGATTGGATTACTCTCATGAAACAAGGTTACAGACTTGGGCCTAGAACTCCTAACTTCCTAAGGTTTAAGAAATTTTGGGCAGCTGGTCCAAAATATTTTAAAGCTAGTGTCTAAAAGTACCGAATAGGTAGAAAAACTGGGTTTTCCTCTCAAAGGGAGCATTTTATCACTGAGTTTTTTATTTCACCCCAAACTGACACAAAAAAGATTAAAAAGCATTTTATATACATATGTGTATGTGTGTGTGTATATATATATGAAATGCTAAGAATTCCAAAAAAAAAGAAAGTAAATAGCATAATGTGTGGCAAAATACAATAGACTCAACCAGGAAGATATTTTTAAATTTGTCATATGCAGTAAAATCCTCCATATTTTTTTGATCAGATACCGAAGTAGTTACGATTTAGATAGTTTGTCCTGTCCTTCATGATATCATTTGTAATTTTGCAACAAATGTAATTTTTTATCTCCATTTGCAACTGAAGTCCTAGTTAGAATATACTTCTCATCATAAATTTCAGTGGTAAACTCAGACAATGGGGAGAGATGGAGTCCATCACAGAAGCCTGATTATAAAGGAAAAGACGGTAGCAGGTAGTCAGCCATACCTCCCATCGGGTAAGGTGGTGACAAATGAGTGTTTCTAACTTCAGTTTGATCATGCAAACTGATTTGATATAAATGTTTCTGTACTAAAATGAAATAGTCTGTGCTGATTTTTCCAATAAGAAATGAGGAATTTTTGACATTTTTTCCTGATATCTTTAAGGTGATAATTGCTTGCTACTGCTGTTAAGATAACAGAGTTGCTAGTCAAGTGTCAGAAATGTCTGGTTTGAAACTATGTTCTTCACGCTGTAGATCATGTGTGTGGAGGGATCTTTAGTGTTAAGTGTCTAAAGCGCTAGTCATTTTTCTTTAACACATGCCAAAGGACACTGGAATTAATCATGAACAAAAAATGTCACAAAGACCAAGACTGTGTTTTTTTCCAGTAAGGCTTCATTTTGTATTATGTGCTACCAATGTTCTTCCATGCCCTTTACTTTCCTCTTTCCATCATGTGGCTCACACTCTTCAGTTCTGTATTTGGTGCCTACGGTCTTTGAGTCTGCAGACTCATTGCCACTGCTTTTGAGTAACCTCTATAAGCTGGATATTGTCTTGTTTGAGCTGACTAATTTATATTCTAGGAAACAGCTGGGTTTTTCAGTTTTAACGGACAACCACTCCCACCCTCCCTCATCACGCATTTCTGGAAGGTATATCCATTCCTTCTTCCCCACACTACCTCTTATTTCAATTATATATGACTGGAGAACATGACTGAACTTACTTAAAGGCTTATGAGAGACCTGTGATTTTTGCGACTTCCCAGTGAATTGAATGACTATTAAAAACATAAAAAACAAAACCAAAAAAACACACTTCTCTGGCTCATATTGATATTTTGTTCCAGAATGGAAAAAAAAAGAATAAGAACGGCTAAGATGTCTGTGGTGTTATTAGAATTACAAACACATTTGAAGCTTCCAAAACAGCCTGTTCATTGGAAGAGTAATGATGTCTAATGTTCCTCAGCAGTGCTGTCAGCCTCTTTTGACTCTATTTGAAGCTGAAGGAACATACAATTTCTCAAAAATCATCAAGTTTCAAAGCAAAATATAAACTCAGTTACCCAAATTTCCAAGTTACCAGTTACCCATGTGTTGAACACAGGATGATGACTTAATTTTCTGAAGATGCTAAGTGACCTTCCAGCCTGGCAAGTGATGTTCTGTTTTAGGAGGTAAATTGTACATAGTCTAAATTGAATTTTAACCTCTCCAAACCAGACTGACAGACAGAACAGAAGTTCTTCCAGGTAATTTCGATTTTAGACCCCCCCATGCTAACTACATGCTATTCACTACCCTCAGATGTGAGACTTGACTGCAATCTGTGTGTTGGAAATCATCTGAGAACACGCTCACACATGCACACACTTATAAAGAAAACAAACCAAAAAACCTTCCCAAAGCAAACCAGTCCTTCCAGATGAGGGGGTTGTTCTTTAGATTAGGGACCCTGCAGACAGGGGAAGCATGTGGCTGAACTGAATTTAAAGGCAACCCGCTCTGGAGTTTAAGAAAGCCATAAGAGCTGAAAAGCTGGCACAGAGAGGACAACTGTCACTGGATGCTGGGAAAAGAGAAGGTTTCAAAAACATTGTGAAGACAAAGGTGGTAGAGAGGAGGAGAATGATAGAGGCACATATTTTAAAAGGACATTTTATCCTTTGAAAACCTGTTTGCTTTGGTCTGTTACTAAAAAATTAGGACAAGGATTATTGTCCTATTCATTTCACCCTGTTTCATGGAACATTGTCCTATAAAAATAAGTTACTGTTATTATCATGATAAATAAAGGACAGATCTGAACAGCACTATAAATTTTGGTAGTTTTAGATCTATTGCATGAATTTAAATGGATGTTTTTGTCACGGTTATCTGTTTCCTTGACCACTCTTTTCAAAGAATTAAGACTACAGAATTATAATATTCAAATAAACTGCATTTTGTGGCATCATTTCTTCAGTATTTGGAAATGCAGCAGTGCTAATAATAATGATCATGCCAAAATATAAACACTCACTATAAATAATTGTTACTAGACACAAGCAAAACATAGAACTTAGATCTTTTCCTAATCAAGCTCTTTTATCCTTGTTCAGTGAGCTGTTGGATTAGGGTGAGGATGAAGACCTTGAAAATTCTGACTTTCCAAATGATAAAAATTTGCAAAGATCTGGAAATGAACCAGATATCAGAGAAATACATCTGCAGAAAAATGCTTAGATATTGGGAAGAATTAAAAACACAGGCTGGAAACAGCATTTTGAGAAATAATTCAGAAATTATACTGACCACACCAAGGAAAGAAAGTAACACAAAGCATTGTTATTTAGAATGAGGAGAAACATCTCTGGACAGAGCTATACAGATTTCTGGGGATGATGAAAAGCAAATTAGACATATTCTGCAATGGAATAGGGACTAAATACAATGGAAAAATCATGATCATGGGTCAGAGGATCAGTACTCCATTTCAAAGGTGTCTGACATTTCTGTGTCATGCAGAGACATTTAAATGGCTTCCTGTTTACCAGAATCTAGGGTAAAAAAGAGGAATATTTTTGAACAGTGTCCCATGAGTTCCATGTCAAGATGTGTAAAAGAAAATATACCAAATCAAAGCAGTTGCTTATATGACTAACAGCTATCACAACACTACTGTAGTCATGGCATGTTCTACAAGTTACTGCCTTCCAATGACAGGACTTTCTTAAGGACAGTCTTTAGCCACCCTGGCATGCACTTCCAAAATTTGTTTCAAAGAAGTAAAACAAAAAACGGAATAAAATCCAGACAAGTAGCTGATAATTTTTCACAGGAAAAACAGAGAATAAATAAGATTATCCACACTACACTTTAAACTATGTGGTTTGTGTATTACATGGTCTGTCTAGATTTGATCCTCATCCAAGATACTATTGTGGAGGAGAAATAGGAGAGTTTGCTGGGAATATTTTGAAACAACATCGTTATGTTTTATTTATTTTAGAGAAAAGAGGGGGCATAATGGAAATAGTTGGATTTGGCAAGAAAACGCAGAGTCATCCAAACCAATAGCTTCAAAGGTGAAAGGGTTTTTTTGCCGCAACTTGTGAGTCTTCGTGAGTCTTAAATCTACATTCTTGTCCAAATCAAAAGAAAAAAGCAACCACACAGTCCAAGATAGACAAGACTCCTCACTAAGTTGTTCATCTAAATTCTAATTATTGCTCTGCCCTCACAGAGTGTCAAAACCACTCACATGTTGTTAATCTTCAGGAGTATATTTTTCAGTCTTACATTTACAGCTATTTATTCCTTTTCAACAAGTATTCACTAGAAGAGGGTCTTGTACTTAGACCCTCCACAACAGAAGTCAGCCTGACTGCTTTCATGTAGTACTTCAGTGAAGGATGGAAGGACCTGCAGGAGAAAAATACATTTTAAAATAATAAAGTATTTTGTAGATGGGAACACCCTTTCTCACCGAGCTTCTGCTAAAACAGATGCCCGATTTTTTAGGGTCCTTCCCCCTTTTCATCCTCAGGACTCAGTTCCATTTCTATGCAAAATGCAGTGTTGTGAGGAAAATTAAGAAAGTGATCTAAATTAGCTCTGTTTTAAGCTGGAAGTTGAACCAGATGACCTCCAAAAGTCCTTTCCAACCAAAATTACTGTGTTCCTAAGGCTACTGTTCAGTATAACTTTTCACAGGTTGTCAAAAAGGAAAAAAAAAGGAGATGTCTAGACTTAAACAGTTGTGTCTGGTGACATGCAGTCAGTTTCTGATCCAAATATACTCAATGCTTGATTATATAAAGTCACAATGGCATAAGGAGGTAGCCCAGAAAAGATGAAATACATATAATTGAGTTTATAGGAATATAAGTAACATATTCACCTTTGAAAATTAGATAAGCAGAGTTGGAGACAGCTTTAAATAGAAACAAGAGGTGTAAGTGGCGTATATTCTATTTGAAGATATAGCTGGCCTGCATAACAAACACCTTCATTGAATGATCTGTATCTGCTACGCTGTACCTAGAAGTGGGTGGAAGGTTGGAAGACCTGCTTAAAGTATACCTGAATAATCCAGAAATAACATAATCACCTCTACTTTAGAAATCTTTACTTGGGGATACTTTTGGGAGTGAGTGCATTTTTTTTTTTTTTTCCCTTTTCATTTTGGAAGCCTGTTCTTTCATTACTGTAGCTTATTTTGTTCATGAAATCTGTAGGAGTCATGCTGACATTTTAATTACTGATCAAAAATAAGGAGCATAACAAGCCAATGAAAAGAAGCAAAAAACTTTCTCAATGAACAAAACATAAAAGAACCCACCTGAATTAGTTTTAAACTGTTTGCCCTGTATTTTTTTTTCCAAACAGAGGCTCAGTTCTTCACAGAATATAATGAATAGCACACGCTAAGCATTGAACAAATAGGTCTGTAATTATACTACGGGGTCTTGGTGACACTGATAAAACATTCACCATCACCCTCTCATTGGAATTAGGCTAATTATGTACATAGTTGGGTGTCCATTAATCCTATTATTATTATTATTATTATTTAACAGTATTATTCATAATTTAAGTTTTCCTTCCTTTAATTTCAGCCCTGTAACAAACGAGAATGTTCCATGCTTAATTAACAGCCAAAAGCTTGAAAGTACAGTATAATGGGACATTATGGGGGCTCTATAGTGAGTTAATGACATAGCAACCAGCTAATGAGAATGAGGAATTTTTACAATAGCATTCTAAAATGAACGGCACAAAAGCACAAGTTGCATCAAATAACATCATTGCTTGTTTCCTTACTTAGCCTTCAGAAGTAAGATAGACTTTAGGACCATATCCTGCACTCCTCAGAGAAACAAGATTCATCCGTAACCCAGCAGTGGTTTTCATTAGTAGGAGGAAAGTTAGCTTAGTAAAACTTGTGCGACTGCATTAGCAGTGCCATTCTCAGTCTCTCTAGGAGCCATTCTCTTAGGCTAAAATCTATCTCATACCAGGGAATAAAAGTAGGGACAGGAGAGGAGAAAAAGCTAAAGCTGAAAGAGTCCTAAAACAAATACCTCTTTATAAAATTGCCTTTCATCCTGGATCATATTAGGCTGGCTTGCAGGATGGTGCTGTTCTCTAGACACCACGGAAAAGGTGACTTCTAAAGAAGAATACTTTACTGAATTCAGCATAATACTGATATTTAAGGGGCCTGGATTTTATTCTTATTCAGATACAAATTCACTGACTAATATTCAAGAGATCTGTATACCCCTTCCTCAGACGTGAAAGGGTAATAACACTATTTTGCTGCAGCAAGGTGTTGCGGGGACTATCTCCCACAATGGTTGTATGGAGGACAATGAAGAAGAAGGATTTGCAGGTAACTGATCATTCTTTGACTGCACAACAATTAAGAACCTAGTATTTTCCACAAAGTTTTGCAGTATTAGTGCTACTGCAATTCAACCTAAATGACTTACCGAAGTAACAATATTCTTACATTAAGTGATTACAGTAGCATACACAGGATACTCTCTATTCTATCTAATTTAGTAGAGGCTGAACTATTAATTACATCTTTCATCTGGGAATACTTCTCTGTGCTTGTTTAAGAATAGCCAGAGTTGCAATCAGCCTAAGATATTTCTTTATAACAGATGAAATGACTTTCCAGAAATACCTCTCCCTCCTTTGATTCAAAATGAATCCCTTATATTCTCATGTTTTGCATCAGAGACCTAACTTCAAGATGTCTATGTTTAAATTATATGAATTCTATACCATGTTTACCTGATTTGCAAACTATTTTTAAAGTGTCCATTCAGACTCTTACTATTGCTAGATACAAGTAGGTGTGAGTGCAGATCTCAGTTGATAATCCTTCACGTGTTTGATACAAAACTCTGTAGGAAGGAGCAGTCATAAAGTAGTAACTAGACAGTGTTGCATCATTTCTAGTTCTATTACCAGAAGTCTGTGGTCTCAAAACCTGCTCCTGAATCCAAAGGTTGGACTGTCAAGTCAGCTCTGATTCAAGACACGTCAGAAGGGTTTTCTGCTCAGTGAAACAAAATTACATATTTGACTTCAAGGAGGAGAAGGAAAATATGGATAACTTTCACCCATCTACCCCAATAATATGTGGAAAAAACAGGCAGAAAAGTGATTAACATGGAATTGTATAAACACGTAAGTGCAAAGAATCATTGCATAATTTTCCTGTGAGCAAAGGTGAGCTATGGATTTTAACATACGAATAAGGCTGCATGAGAGAAAACAAAAGGCACATTAAACAGCATGTCATGGTGTCTCTACTGAAGAACACATGCCTTTTCTTTACAGCGAGGACAAAGACGTTACGACAGAAAAAGGTTTTTTTCCCGTTGGTGCTCTTTTCCTGTCTTCCTGGCATTCGTTTCAGTAATTACATTTTTCCCTTCAAGTTTCTACACCGGTTTTGATCTGAGCTGAACATGGGAAAGACTAATTTTGATTTGCTATAAAGGCCTGACAAGACATGTAATTGTTTACATTTGAGAACTTAACCCTAAAACCAAAATAAAACAAAATAAAATAATTTCTTATTCAAGTGTTATTGGTCACGCACATATTCTGCATCAAGAGAGAAAGAATTACCGCCTTTCTCATTCCCTTTGTGTAAATCAGAAATGAAAACTAAATAACTGGGCATACCATGCCAAACGCTCATAAATCAAATCTGCCCCCAAATAAGCAGTATTCATAATAAAGATATGCAAATAGCATTAACAGAAGCCATGCAAATCATTTCACAAGTAAATCAGGGTAAGTGGGCAGTAATAAATTCCAGTTTGACTAGAATGGCAGAAATTTAGACAAATTAGTGAAAGGTGGAAACATTTTGCAAGCAGATGGAAAGACGGTAATCATTTGATCAAGTGCAACTGGACACTGTAAATTATTCCATCTTTCACTTCAGGATGAGACATGTATCTCATATTAACTTCTTTTGTAAATCTTTTGGGTGGGGATAAGGAATGGAGAGAAAAATCAACAACATCATGTAATTGAATACAAACCTAATCCAATAACTGTTAGAAGTAGGGAAAATTTTTCTGTTCATTATTGTGGAGTTTAGGTGAAGCTCCCTCCATAATGCTTGTAGAAGGGACTTTAAGATAAGGTGCAAACTCATATCTTCTGCTCAAAATATTCATTTCTTTCCTGGCTGCATTATATAAGAGAAAGAGAAACAACAAAGATAACCCTGAGGAACACAGATATGCCAGTGATTCACAAAAGAGAGGATCACTTCTTGTCTCTTTGGACAACCCTTATGCTATGTTAATTCTTGTACCTGATGTCTAGGCACCAGGGTAACAGGTATATTAGAAACTGGAAAGACAGATAAATTAGACAGTTCGATGAGGCAGAACCATGAATTTTAACCTCAGCAAGGCTCACGTGCCCCAGGTACCTAGGCTGAACTCTGGCTTTTCACACACAGACCTTTAACATGAAATACTGAAATGCCATGTTATTGTACGCAGCTTTCTCTGTGGTTGGTATGTCCTTATGTTATAAATAGCAAGATAGAAAGATTACAACCAGAAACTTAAAGCTTGAGGTTCTACTATTATGCAACTGAATCCATAGTCACACACCAACAGTGGAGCCAAAGACTCTGTTTCTGATTATTTAGCTGGAGTTTATGACATAGTTTTTGAAGTTACTTATCAAAACAATAGATGAGCAGTTTTTCAAACAGGGGTATGAATTATCTATCCCATTAAAATTTGTGCAGGGAAATATTTAAAGTAAACTTCCCAAACAAGAAGCCAGTCCTTCCTTCAGAAAAGATGCAGTTTAAGGCAGCAAAACTTCTTCAGAGCTTCATTTCCTCCTCACCCTCAACTCCTTCCCTATTGGAAATACAATTTTTCACTAGCTTCTTTTTTTTTTTTTTTTCTCTTTGCTTTTTTTTTTTTTTTTTTTTCCAAGGCACAAACTTTAGTCTAATTTCTTAGGTGACTGAGATGCTAATCAAGCAACTCAAGACAGAGAGGCTAGTGAAAATAATCAAATGTGAAACTGTCCATGGGAAACACTCCACTTCGAAGTAAAAGAGAGGAAATTGTCATTTTGAAGCCACTAGAGACAGCTTTCCTGTTACAATGAAGACCCTGGGGAGTCACTACCTGATTTGCTCTTAGTCAGGCTGGCATCTCAGTGACAGGGCAATTGTAATTAGGATGAATAAAATGAGAGATGTGCCAGCTCCCCAATTTGTGATTCAGTGAGCGACATTAAAGACACAGCATTTTGTTTAATTTTTTGAAGAATCAGGCACTGTACTAACAGGTAGCAGGACTTCCCCTTATGGGGTGACTTACATGAAAACTGAATCTCTCTCCATGCAGAGAACACATATAATACAGGCAATGGAGCCCAGATGGTTATGTTCTTCTTGTTGGAAGTTTAGGCAATCTTTAGGAAAAGTTAAGATAGAAAATCAGATGTTGGGATTTTTTTTTTTTTCTTTTTTCCTTCTGTGTTCAGTTATGCAGAAGGAAAACAATGGAGTTTCACTGAGGTAACTGACATCAGAATATGATCTTTCATTTTTTCATCGAGCTAATGAAAATTACAGGGTAGATGCATCAAAGACAGTTTTTAGCTTTGCCATTAGAATCAGTAACTCCAAAAGAGAATATTTTCAGTATCATTTACTGGGTATTTACAGTTCATTGCCAGGTAAAAATAACAGTTGTTCCAGAAAATGTATAAAGTTACATATGTAAAAACTAAAAGTTCATATTTAAAAACTGAACTCCATTCAAAAACTCTTCTAAAGTGAGATGTCATAAGTGACTCCAATAGAAAATCATGCACAATGGGAAAGTTTGATGTTAGTCTTCATCTCCAATCATGAACTAAAAAACTCAGATAGAAACAGCATCCTCTCTAAAACAAACAAACAAAACCCCAAACAAACCAAAAACCAAACAAACCCCAAACAAACAAACAAAAAAAGGTCACCCAGATGTAGGCATGGGATTGCAAAGAAGAAGTGAGGACAGTTACGGAATAATCAATTGGTGGCTCTACATAAAAAGAAACATGGATCCCCAGAGGCTGAGCTCTGGCTTTGGCTCTTGTTCAATAGCCATCAGCATGTATCAAGTACCCTGTGAAAGAGACAACCAGGGAGGGATAAGTATACTGCACATCATTTTAGCACTTTGTTTCTGTGAGTTGAAACACGGCCCTGAATATGAACGCAATCCAAAACTGGGAAAGTTTCCTTTTGTACAAATTTGAATGCTACACTTGGGCGCTGAAACATGACAGTATATAGTACTTTTTTTTTTTTTTTTTTTTTCTTTCTAAGAATTGCATTTTAAAAGTGGAGGCAAAAGTTCCAGAAGCCTGGAGAAAATTTGTATTTGAATGATTCTTTGGTATGGTTGGCTGATCCTTGGAAATCTACATATACTCAGAAAAGCCTTTGTGTCTTCAGACTTTTTTTCAAAACAAATACAAGCTTTAATGCAGGATTTGTGTAACCATTGATGGGTCCATCAACATTGCAGGGGCCACACGTTCAAAACAATCAAGTCCTCCTCTGCCATAATAGGTCAAGATGGTAAATACAATTTTAACCATGCTCTGTCACTGAGCTTAAAACTTGGCCATGTCCAACTTGTAGTAGAGCTTGAATCTAATCCTAGTGAAGTTCCTGTCTATACTACAGATTGAAGCAGGTTTGAAAGCAGGTGGGTCAGGAGACAACCTTACTGTAATTGGTCCCTCTGGCAGTTCTGCATCTGTAATGTAGTGGGACTGTCAGGGTTACCTGAAGATTTCTCTTTTCTTGGGCTGTCAGTCCACTCTGTGTCACAACCATTAAATGCTGTTGATAATATCATTTTTCAAAGGAAAGGTACCTTCCTTTCTGACTTGCTCCAGCTGCCTCCATAACCTTGTTCTGTCACGAAAGTTATCTACTGAAGAAGCCAACTACTATGTATTTCTATTACTTCTAGTACTATGTTTACCAAAATAAATTCTGTATTCAGATGTATAGGGGCTGGCTATCTATCTATTTATCTACCTATCTAGTTTTTCCCTGACACTGGAAATTAGCAATTGCAAACTCAAATTAAGTCTCACAAGTGTTGTCACCAGAACCCAGCTTCATCATCATTACATCAGGGGGTGTAAAAAAAAAAAAGTGGGTCTCTGCACAGGACGTCCCCACAATCTTAAAGGAAATCAAGAAGAGTAGAAAATCTCTGCCTTTTAAGGGAAAAGAAAATGACGTTTTATGTTTAAGCAAATGAAAAGATAACCGAGAGCCAAATCAGATGATTTCTGTTAACAGAGAATGAAGAAAAGCTCCTTGGCTATCATATCTCAGCCCCAAATGAGTAATTCTGTTTGTAATATAATCTTTTGAGACTTCTCAGTTTGAAAACCAAGACTTGAGACATTAGAGAAAAAAATTTTTACTTCTAGTCCAGTGACCATACCTCATTCTTCAGAAAGCAATCAAGCGGGCTAAAATCCCCTGGAAATATCCTAAGCTCTGTTTTTAAATCCCCCCAGTCTTGTCACCCCATTTCACTCAGCTGAATCCTAGCAACAGTTTTGTTTCCAGTTTTCATCAACAACATGGTTAACTTTTCTACTGGAACAAGGTCTCGTGGCTCTCCTTTAATAGCCCAGCAACCACACAAGTGTAAAATCTGTTAAGGTTTGATGGGGAACAATAATAATAACAAATAAATAAATAAATAAAGCATTGCAAATTACTGCTAGCCAAAGAAGCTAGGGAGAATAACAGGTCTTGTATGAATACATCCATGGAAACTGGCTAGAGAGCATTTAGGCCTGTTTTAATGAGCAAAAGGACAAGCTAATAATGGCTGGAAAGTAACAGGAAAGTTGAATTCAACACAATTCATTGTGTTCAAATGAAACCCGTCTTCAACTAAACATTTTAAAAAATCAGTAAACAAAAATAAAATCTTGTTAATATCACTAGACAATGAGAAAACTCCAGCAAAAACTTGACAAACTTGAAATAATTCTATTACCTTAGATATGAGGAATTCTGGGTATTACAAGGAATAACCAGCTAAGCTAGGGAGGAGATATTAAAAACATTTAAAGGAGACGTGAATGACTGACTTTCTAATTGAAATGATATGGGCATATGGGTGCTAAGGTCTAACTTGGATACTTGACAGTTGGAGCTAACATATATATGCAGTTCTAAGTCATTAATGAATCACAAAAGATACAAGGCCATTATATTTTGGATATGTAGACAGGAGCCAGCACTTCACTCCACACTAGCCACAGAGTGCCAAAAGTGAGCTTGAGTCTACAAAAGTACATATACATCTGCCCACTTCTGTAACTGTGCAAGTTTGAATACACATTTGGATTTCATCCAGAGCTCCCCATGGAAGGACAGCTAACTAACCCAAGTTACCTCCTCCACTACATTTGAAATGCTAATTGAAGCTCAAAGTTGTGTTCAAAAATCACTTTGCATCCATGTTATGCTAGCCTGCTCTTAGATGTAGCTTTGAGTCCACATCTAGAAAATGATGATGGAGAAACTTTGGGTTCAAACCCCCACTGAAAAACAGAACCTACTGGCAATGCATATAAGGCCTGTCTTGGCCACTTGCACTTACCCTGTTGGGGACTGTGGCAGAATCACATGAGTTCAGGGTACCACTTCAAGGACAAAAATATCCTGTGGTGGAAGAAGAGATGGGATTTGTAATGAGCTTGATCTTGGGGAGATCAACTTATCAACAGATAAGTGACAGATGAATAAAGGAGTGTGGGTCTGGGAACACACCAAGCCTGAGTATGATTCTTGGCCCAGAATGGCAAAGTCAACATAGACAGTCATAAATGCCTTATTTAGAGAATCCAGCTTGTAAAAATAATCCATTCCGTAGGGGATTACACTTGTGTACTAAGCCATGAGGATGAAAAGCTTTGCACTATTCGAATGTAAATCTGGTTACTGTGTGCACAGACCAGACACAGAATTGAGTTACTAACATGCTTAAAATTCAGGCTCCTGGTTCCAATCAGATAAATCAGTTATTTTTCAAAGTATAAGAGAATAGGCTCATTTTCACCCCTGGCATAAGAACATGCAGGGGTGTTACGAATCTGGCTCCCAGTAGAGCTGGAAAATTCTGTGAAATATCTGATAAATATTTGTTCAAATGTTTTGGGCCCTGACCCAGCAAAGCATGTGTACAGATGAAAAGCAGATGAGTACTCCTAGCAAAATGAAAGGAATATCTGTAGAATTATTCACAGGTCGAAATCAAGCATATACTGAAACATTTTCCTGGGTGACTCTGGTTTATGGCTGGTATGAGCGTGGACTCTTAAGCACAGAACTATTGGTACAATTTATTTCAGACAGAGAGGAATCATTGCTATTATTGCTATTACTGATACTTTGCAGCCCTCATAGTGGATGCACTTTGACTTCTACAATGTTTTTCCTTGATCCTAGTGTGGCTTGTTCCCATTCCCATGTATCACAAAGCAGTTTATGTTGGCATAACTGCATCTATAATAGGCACTTATGTTGGTATTTCTGTAACAGCACATCAGAAACTGATGAGAAATAAATAAATAACAACAACAAAATCCTTATTCTCCTATATGGAACATCCACACCAAACATGGAGTGCATTCTGCCATGTCCTTTTGCTTCTCAAAAAGAATAAAACAACCATCAGAAAAATGCAGGCAAGGCTGAACATACAAAACTGCTTCTATACAAGAAGAGATTAAATAGACCAAAGATCTTTAGCTCAGACAAAAAAGGTCTGAAAGGATTGAGAGAGGCCTCTAAATTGTGAAGAAGAATAACGAATGAGTATTTATTGTTTCTCATGGCACAAAAATTATAGGTAGTCAAACAGAATTATCAGATGGGAAGTTCTAAAAGCAAACAAAGGAAAGCACTTTTACATAAAACAGAATTAATTGTGTAACTTGTTGCCACAGTAACTTGTGGATGCCAACCAACCACATCAAGCAGATTCAAAACATGATTAGACAAATTAATGAAAGGAAAGTCCTTTGTAAAGGATAGACAAAGGTGTAAACACTCTAGGTGTCAAGGCTGTGCAATGACTGAAGATGGGGAATATTGGGGAAGTATTAATCTGTGCATGTTCTGCTTCTGCATTCTTCCAGGCTGTTGTCAATAGGATATTGGGCTAGATCGCAGAAGAGTTTAGATCCCAGGACAGGCATGGAAACATAATTTGGCATAGCAGGCAAATGTGGATGGACCTTGTCAGTCTCACACACTGCTCTCTTTTTGCAGCTAGGCCTACAGCACCTTCATTTACTGTGTTGTTTTCATCTGCTCTGTGAGTCCACAGGTCCAGTGCAAATAGGTCAGACTAAATTGCAATTCTCTGATTATTTTTGTTTAGCACAAATGGAGTTGGAGAGAGAAAGAGGTTCTGGCACTAGATGACATCTGAGCATAGCTAACTAAAAAAGTCTTAAAGGGAACTCTGTTCAAGGACCGCATCTACAGCCACAGCTTAGCTCTGCCCTCCTTTGTCATGTCTCTTGCTTTATGGCCGCCTACACCTTGGCAAAGGGATGCAAAAATACAAAGGTTTGCTTTATTGTCAAAAATAGGTGCAATGAATATCTAGTTGCCAAATTGCCTAGAGAGCACCTCTACATAGGTTTAGAGGACTGCCATTTTCATTTCAAGCACCTCAGTTTTCCGTAGATGCCAAATTAGGAGCCACCTTACAAATCCAAGCCTACTACACTTTTTAAGCTAGCAGAACTTCCCAGTATAAATGATTTAGGATTATATTTGTAAAGGCTTCTAGGTGCCATTTCACAACCAAAATAATCATGCTGACGTTCCCAACCTTTTATGCCATTTTGTTAGCCTCACGGAGGAAAACACTGCCCAGAAAACCTGTGTGAAGCTGACTTCTATAGTCAAACAGCCCGCTCTTGCAAACATCTGAGAGCCTTCCAGTCTCCTTAGTTGTGATTAATGGGTCCATTCATGTGTGTAAAGTTATTAACAGAAATATTCATAGAACCAGATATTAAACCAATGAAGAATGAATTAACAGGTTAAAATGGGTGTATGGAGCTGATCAGGTTATGCTCCAGCTTAACTTCTTTGTAGTGACCTAAATTATTTCTTTATAGCCTATAAAGAAAAAACAACCCCGTGCAGAAAACCTTACAGCTGAGAATCCTATCTGACTGATTGATGGCTTTTGTTTTTTCCTTGTCATGAGTTCACCTCAACTAACAGGCAAACTCCCACCCAGCTGCTCACTCCCCCCCTACCCATCAGAAAGACAGAGGCAGAAAATAGGAAAAACAGAAACAAGAAAGCTTGTGGGCTGACATAAAGACAGGGAGATCACTTACCAATTACTGTTAAATTACCAATTACTCATGGTTAAAACAGACGGGAAAATGAACTTAATTTATTGCCAATTAAAATAGATTTGGGTAGTGAGAAAAAAAAAAAAGACAAACCTTAAAGCAGTATCTTTCCTCTTGCTTTCCCAGAGTCTCCAGACTTCTCTACCCACCCCGAGTAGCCCAGGGAGGTAGAGGGTACAGTCAGTGCCTAGCAGTTTCTCTTTGCTGCTCCTTCCCACTCATACTTTTCCCATGCTCCCCGTGGGCTCTCCACAGGAATGTCCACCTGCTCTGGCGCGCGGTCCTCCATGGGCTGCAGCGTGGATATCTGCTCCAGGGTGATCCTCTCCACAGGCTGCAGGGGGATCTCTGCTGCGGGCCTGGCACACCTCCTCCCCCTCCTCCTTCTCCGGTGTTCACATGGCTGTTTCTCACTCTTCTTGTTCCCTCCTCCTCTCTGCCCAGTGTTTTTTGCCATTTCTTAAACATGTTTTCACAGAGGCACCACCAGCCTTGCTCACAGGCTCAGCTGTGCCCTGTGGTGTGGCCATTGCAGAGCTGGCTGGAACTGGCTGGAACCGGCTGTGTCCAGTACGGGGCAGCCCTGGCCTCTCCTCACAGAGGACCCCCCCGCTGCCAGCACCTGGACACAGGCACCCAATACATTTCTGAATACTTACATTCACTGAAATTGCGAGGAAATGCCATAGAAATCCAAAGCAGAACATCACAAAGGGCAAATGTGTTGGGAGACCTGCACTCAGGAAACGTAGTTGTAGCAGGCTGCGTTGACACTGCTGGGACAGGCACTCCGTGGGCAGAGAAAGGTGCACATCTCCTGCCATAAAACAAAACACAACTGAAGAAAACCATCACACACACAAAAAAAAAATAGACTTTTGCTTCAGGGTAGATGTTAAAGGTGGAAGTAAGCCATCAGTACACAACGACCGAGGGTTTGACAACATGGCCTAACAGTTTGAAATTAGACATCACGGTTAGGCTCTGGCTGAGGTACTAAACGGGCTCCAGGAGAAGCTGTCTCTCTAGGGGTACAATTGTCCACTGCTTCTTCTGAAGCAACTGGTAATCTCGGACAGAAATTGCCACTAGAGGGACCACTGGTCTGATCTCTCTGAAGAAATCCAGAGTTTCTGTGCTCCCAAATGTCAGCCGAAGTCTTAAATACGTGTGATCGTGGTGACTTTCTTGATGCGGGTGTCACTGGTGAAGCTGTTTCATGTGTAATTAGGCAGCCCCATCTCACCTTCATCTATCAGTCCCTGTTTCACAGCTGGGTGATGGGGAGCATAGAGCAAGCTACACCTCTCTTAAGGGATATATGAAAAGACAGAACAATTTTTCCTCTGTATCTCAACAAGGACAGAAGAGGACATTATACACTACAGTTAGCAGAAAACCTATAGGTTAAATATGAAGAAAAGCTTTAACCAGCCTCAGAGGAACAGTTCAAGCAATGGAATAAAAAGCCAGGAGAGCTTGTGTAAACGGGGAAATGATATTCAAGGCGGGATGTGATACCCAATTATTAGGGATGGAAAAAGTCTATGAAATCAACCCTGCCACTATGCAGGGGGATGGGGTAGCTGGCCAGAGGCATCCGTTCCAGCCTTAATAAATGTGTATGGGAGCAGACTGCATTAGCAGTTAACGGAGACACCAACGGTGCAAGCATAGAGCCGTAATATTAAAGGGCAGAGACAACACTCTATTTACAATAAAATAAACATCATTTACACATGTGTTACCCATTTAAGTGAGAAGATGGGAAATGGAAGCAGGCACTGTCAGGCTACATTTAGAAGGGATGTGTTTGATGGAACATTTCAACGTGCTTCGATTGAGACCCCTGCTAGTTTCCTTTTGAAAATTGTAGAGTAAAATGTGCTGGTGAATTGTAAAGGTTTCATCCCCCTTGATGTATTTTTATTGAACACGACTTGCAGGCTTCAAATTTTAATATTCTGTCCCTAGACTGCTGTCACTCACCATATCACACTTCTCAATTCACAGGGGTTAAGGTTTGGGGGAAAATGGCCCAGACATAATCATTAGGACACTTTGTTTATCATAGGACTATATTGTCAAAATGTAAATTTATATTTTATAATTCACATGGGAAATAAAAACATGGCATTTAAAAGCAAAAACAAACAGAAAATAAAAGAATGTTTTTTCTCACTAACTGCCATGCTTTATCAAAAAACCAAAGCATTTTCTGATTATATTCCATCTATTTCCCAAGTGCTTGCTTCTCCTTCTTAGGAACTTTTTCATCAGGGTTTCAGAATAATTTCATGCCTTTCTTTCCCCCCTAAGCCATCCAATGTGTAAACTTACAGATGGCAGCGTCCTTCTCAGACGTCATTTTCATTGCTACTAACTTCTGTGCCTCTGGAGGAGGCCAGCTTATGGTTCTGTTATGCCACTAATGAGTCTCCCATCTCTTCAGCAGTAAACAGTCTTTTTACTAGTCAATATTTGTGCTGCATTGTGCACACAAAACCTTATGAATCTTGCCCCCGCTAGTGAGCACATTTTATGAATCTAAATAGTTTTTTTGTCTTCTTCCAGAGACTCAGGATTACTGGCCTTTTTTTTTGTATATCCACAATGTCTTGTGTACTTAGATCATAAATTTTCTATGAAAAATGCATGCTTGTGGCAGTGGGCAATCTAACTATCTATATTATTTATTTAGTCTCTCTGGAGGAAAAGCTAAATATATTGGCTTTTGACTGGTTAGGCGTGCTCAGTCCCTGTGATTCTACCTAGAATAAAACACAGAGCTAGGTCATTTGGAAACCATGATCTTTTCCAGAAAAATCTCAAATTTGATATCACTTAGTACACCCTCTGGGCTGCACTGTAAAAAATGAATGAAACAGGTTAAAGGAAGCACAAATTAACCATATTAATATCCTGTGAATGCGGGAGCATGGTACAGACACAGTAAAGTACAGAAGGCTTTAAATTTATATTTGTTGCTAAACAGGATAACTTCAGGTAAAACTAAATAGAATAATATCTTGGCAATGTCCTAAGAAAATAAACAAACATTTTTTCCCAATCATATAACCTAGAATATAAGTTATAATTATTCCAGGAAAGGCACATGAGCTAAATAAAATAGCCATAAGTAAGAGCCACTGCTTCTGTCCATGACCGTTCCTGAGGTAGAGTTTTCAGAGAGGTGCCAGAGCAGGTCTGTTGATCTGCATTGAGATGTCTGGTTGCACTGGAGTTATTCTTAATTTATTATGATGTACCTCAAATGAGAATTGGACTTTGATCAGCTGAGTCAAAACCCCTGAAAGAAACCATGACTTCAGAATATCTCAGGATGGAAGATTTGAAACTGTATCTCAATCACAGTTGACATGGAAGGAGTACATTGTATCTGCTACCAGAATTCTTCTTGCAAAAAATAAAAAATCCTCTAGCAGTATCATTAACTGTTGGATGAGCTGCAGTTTCCTGGGAAAGCCCTAACGATTGTGCCAGCCAGGAATTTTGAATAAGTGACTTCGATCGTTCTTCGCAACTTCACTTTCCAACATATGATACATCTACTGTTCTGCCAAATCTTGGGATATTTGAACCTGACACTGTTCTGCTGCTCTGTCGCTGACTATTCAGGAACGGGGATATAGTAAAATCACTTTAACACAGAAAGCATCCAAAATCCTAGGGAAATGGGGTTTCCCCCGCTTCCCTTTCCTGCTTGCTGCATTCTTCACCCTAGATATCCTGATAGGCACCACATACTGGACCCTCAGACTATGCACTAGTAAGAAATCCTGTAGGGCTGGAGGCCCTTTAATCAACCTCTCATTTGCATCCACCATCCTGTCTGCACCATGTGGAAGAAAACTTTAAAATAGGAATTAAAACTCAGCAAACTCACATTCAATTAGTATTATTCATATTATTAATACTTGCCGTTGCGGGACTTATCAGGAGATAATTGATCTTGTCAGTGTTATGCTCCCTCTGTATTACTGTTAGATCCTTCCACTCCCCTCATGCTTAATTGTAACTTGACAAAGCCAAAAGGAAGTTTATTTCCCCCTTCCCTGCCTTAACTATAGAAGGCCATATGGGGGGGGGGAGGAGGAGGGATGGATCTCCTAAAACATGTAATCTGCTCAATTAATAAAGTGAATCTAACAGAGTTGCTCCCTGAGGCCTGGTAAATGCACCTGTCGCCCTCACAACTGGTACAAAGTACGTGTCCAGACACTTTCCCCCCTCCACCACTCTCTATGTATGTATTTTGAGAAAAGAAATTTCTAATTTGAGCTAATGGGGGGCTGGGCTGACCTGTTTTTTATGTAAAACCCTGATTCGCTGCAACACTCATGCTGCTCAGCCGGCAAAAGTTAGAACAGCAAAAGCAGGATTTTTTACAAATCTGTTAAATGGAAGAAGGAATATATATACACTTAAAGAACAGACATTCTCTCCCCCATCTGCTGGCTTTTTAACTACGATTTCATACATCAGCCTTGAGCTGTCATTCCAGCAGATTTAAGACTCACGTGATTGGAACATTGATAAGGAAGTGATGCAGGTACTCGTGTGTGTGCAAACCGGTGGCTGTGCCCTGGTGATTAGAAAGGAGATGAAAACATTCAGTCCTCCTGCTGTCATTGACGTATTCATCCCTAGACGCCGTGGCTAACTTCATCTCCCTGAAGATCCCTTTAAACAATCAACACAGGGATTGAGTGGTACATACAGGATGAAAAAAAGCCTCCTACCCTTTGGATTTCACCTTGTGTGACCTTCAGTGCAGCCATTTAACCCCTTGGGTGGCTGTGTTTTCCAGACTGTAAAAGGGGCCGAGAGCCCATAAAGAACTGACTTACCTGTGTCTTTGTATGACTGTCTCACTCAGAAGGAATCAGAGCTGTAAGGAGAGGATTTTGCAAATGAGATGTTAGTATCTAGCTACCTATTTAATAAACAAGGTATCCATGGAGATGAAAAAATGTTTACTATAAATTTAAGTTTCGTCTTCTACAAAATAGCTTCTTCTCTAAAATTGTTACCATGGGTTTGGATTTACTTCATACAGCTGTCTGGGAATGTTTCGTTGGTGTGATATTTGACTCGCTGTGCCAGTGCTCAGTACTGGCTGTATTTTCAGTGAAGCCAGCTATTCCTTTTCTTTCTTATTTTTCCTTTGGTGTTTGCAGTGGAGTTGGGGATCAATGACAAGCTCATCCAATTTTTTTTTTTTTTTTTGCTTCTCTCTAGGGTTCTGGTTATTTTGTCCTTTGAAACAGCTGAGTACTTTTGCCTTTGGACTGAGTGAATGAAGAAGCTCCTTTTCTGTCTCTGTATTTGGTGAGCTTCATGGCTGTAGCTTGCACTGCAGAGATGCCTACAAAATGTTGTATTTGGTGTTTGCCTTTTTGCCACGTGGGATGACAGTTTCAGAAGGAATTTCCTGGGTAGTCCTACTGGGTTTATCCTAAATTTTCTTCTGAAAGATGTCTTAGGTGAAGTACTTTACAGATTCACCACATTGCTCAGACAGCAGAGCCTGCAATTTAACCGCAAATTCTAGAAGCGGGCTTGGTTCACTTTGAAATGAATTAGCTTCTGTCAATGGAGATTTTATATACCCTTGTTTATATGATCAAGTGGGCTAATCAGCAGGAGAAAGTTTGGAGAAGTGTTTCTCAAAACATTTGAGCTGTCTGCAAATAGGACTGTTCCATAATGAAATTCTCTTATACAAGAAAACTAGAAATTACAAGAAAACTAGAAATCAGAAAAGATCATAGAACTTCTTATTCTCCCAACCATTTGATACAGAATTAATGATTTCTGTAGAATTCATTAAGAAAGATGAAAACAAAACTGGAGGTATGAGGCCATCACTCTAGTCAACTATCCTCCACTGATTTTAATACAACTGTTCTCATGCTTAAATCAGACATGCTGTCACAAGCTTTACCAAATCAAACTCTGCAAAGCATGTAGATGCTTTTGGGTTTTTTTGCTTTTACATTTTCTATTGAAATTAGGCAACTATATAACATGCACAATGCCTATTTAATGCAAGTAAACCTGGAAGTCCTAGTACTTCTACTGCTTTCAGGTAGCAAAATGAAACTGAAGATACATTTGCCTACGTTGACATGAGAGCATAGGTTAGACACAATAAACAGACTCCAACTTTTTTTTCTATCTGAAGTCAATGAAAGCAGAATAAGTCCCAGATATAATGAGCTTAACTTCAAGTAAAGGAAAATCCAATGTAAGGCTCCTGCTGTTCTTCTACTGCAAGGGTGTCATTACCTATTTCGTCTCCCACTCTAAGGATCATATCAGTTTCTGTGTTTCTATATTCTAATTTCAGACTTGTTTTCTTTACAGTGATGAGCCAGTCTGAGCACCCAGACTGAGAAGACTGGATAAAAAAAGAGCACAAATGCTGTCATCTTGTTAAGCTTCAAGCTGGTTATGCAATCTCACAGTACCATAAAATGTATCCTTTCTGTATCTGGCTTAAATATCTTTAATGTGTCCTGAGGTGATCACTGGGCCAAGGAAGAATGGAATAACATTCAAAGCAAGAGTCCTTTGGTCACATTGCCAGCATAAGCCATCCTGAACATCATCACATAGGACCTTGTCCTGAGTTGAGGCTGCTGAAGATCCTGTCCTAAACCAGGTCTATCTGATATGAACACCAAAGGAACCTGCATGGTTTTAGAGGTGGAACTGGATTTTGTACCACTGTCATGCCCTAAAATGATGGCTGGTTCAGGCTCTACCACAGATCATATGAAAGCCCGTATGTATAACACCTTTTGATGAAAAAGGCCCAAATCAGGATTCAAGCTATAGATAGAATATATATACACTTACTTCAGTGACAAATAGGCAGGAAGCTATGGGAACTATCAATCAGAAAGTTAAGACTTAATCTGGGTTCAACACAAACTTTTTATATGCCTTTGCCTCCACCTTCCTCCCCAGTGACAGTATCCTTAAAAAATAAATGTATGCCTTAAGAGCATGAAGCACTGTGAGATATTTTGAAATCTAGAGTAGTGCAGTAGGGTAAGCTCTTCTGTGCTTCGTGAAGATGAGGGATCTAATGCTTAAAGTGCTGGCATAGATTGCAAGGCACCTTGATTTTTCCCTCTTTCTTTGTTACTAAATTTTCTTCCTGCCCAATTTTGGCCAAGTCACTTGAATTTGTGGGTTAGATTTAAAACGGAAAGAGTGACACTGCCCCACCTCACAGCGATAGAGGGGATGATATCTAGGTTCTTTAGTGTGGCAAAGAGTGGCAAAGGCACCCTAGACAGCTGAATGGTAAATTGAAGAAATATTATTAATAAGCCCCAACAAATTAACAACTAGCCCATAAGCCAGTACCTTTGTGTCCTCTATATCAAATTCACCGTGCATAATCCTTTCTTGTGCTGAGCTCTGCTGATAAAGGAAGGATTCGTTAAAAATTATTTAGCGCTATTCATTACGAAAGCCATACAGGGCTCCTGCTTGTCAGCAGAGGTTTCAAGAACCAGTCTGAAGACTTTTGAAAAAATATAAAAAATCCCTCAGTTTAAAAGGGGGGAAGATCATTTTTCTACACTTCAGTAGGAGCTTTAAGAAACCAGTTTGGTTTTCAATAGTGTCCCTGTGAATAGAAGCCAGATGGTCTTTAAACCAGCATTTCCCCCACCATTTTAGGCATGAAAGCCACTACTCTGATGGAGCTGCAAGGAGAAGAGATAGGGATGGCAGGATACAGGCAGCACACAAAGGAGAAATAAGAAATCCTTTAAACAGGGAATGAAACACACTGTTTGACAGCTAGAAAAGGGGGGAGTGTCAGGAAGGTAAAAGGGCAGGCTCCATAGGGGTAAGCAGAAATAATGGAGTGTAGAGTAACGGGATGTGAAGGGGTTATAATGATCATGGTAGCCAAGTGTGTAATTTGCAGTGAATAATTGATCCAGTGCCTTTATCTTTTTTATTTTTTTACTGTTTCTCATCAAGAAGATCACAATTTTCTTGCATCTGTTCCATCCTGATGATTCAGTGAGTGATTTCTGCAATTGAAGTTTGGTCTGTATACTGAACACAAGCAAAATTCATTGTGAATATACAATATCAGAAATCCTAGTTCAGTTTTGATGGAACACATAAATCGCATAGTATTTTGTATTTTCTCTAATTAGTGAGGGTAATTCTAACAATTGCTGTCACATTTCTCCCAATTATGTATTCAGAATATGTTTTTCATGAATATTCTCTTAAAATGGACTTTCTCTCCAAATGCTTATGATAGTAAACTCATTGGCAAGAATATTACTGCAGTTTTTTACAATCTAGGGACTTAAAATTCCATGGTACTTTTTTGTTAAAGGGGAAGAGATGACATGAGAGACCAGCCCAAATTCTAGCATATACAATTACTCTCCCCGCAAAAAAAAAATCTGATATGGTCTTCATTAAATGAAATAGGTCTCCAAGCCTCTGCTTGCCTCTCACTGTAGAGACACTGGTGTATGTGTGACTGAAAGTGAATGTGCAGATTTCTCAGCTATGAGATGGGCTGAAAATACCTCCAAACCAGAAAGTCCCAACTTCTTATCATGGAAGCTAGAGGGAGAATTACATGTTCAATAAGTAAGTAAATGTTTGCTTGGAATGTTAAGAAGACAATCTCAATGCACTATGCTGGAACAATTAAAAAAGGATAAAATTACGAGTGTGGTCTCATTTCATGATAGAATCATAAAATTCCAGAGGGTAGAGTTCAGTCTAGTGATACCCAGAGAAAGGGCAGGAAAGTAATTAACACACAAACAACATCATTCAGTGATAGAAACAACCGACAGCATGGGAGGAACGATGGTGACAGGAGTCTGGAGCAGGGAAGACTTACCCTTGGTAGAAGAGGATCAGGTTAGAGAATACTCAAGCAAACTAAACAAACATAATCCATGGGCACCCACAAGTGCTGAGGGACGTGGATTATGTCATTGTGAGGCCTCTCAGTAATCATTGAATAATCACGACAATTGGGAGAGATGCCTGAGGATTGGAGGAAAGCAAAGGTCACTCCTATGTTCAAAAAGGGCAAAAAGGAGGGCCCACAGAGTTATAGATGGTCAGCCTGTCCTCCTTGGGAAGGTGATGGATTAGTTAATCATGGAAACCCTTTCCAGGTACATGAAGGACAAGAAAGACAACAGGAGTAGTCAGCATGGATTCACCAAGGGGGATGCATGCTTGACCAATGTGATAACCTTCTGTGGTGAAATGTCTAGCTTGGTGAAGAGCAGTGGACATTGTCTACCTTGACTTCTGTGAGGCTTTGAAAGCTGTCTCCCATAGGATCCTCACAGAGAAGCTGATGAAGTATGGGCTAGTAAACAGCCAATGAGGTGGATTGAAAAGCGGCTGAATGGCCAGGCCTAGAGGGTGGTGATCTGTGGCACAAAGTCTAGTTAGGAGCCAATCACTAGTGGTGTATGTCAGGGGTAGTTCTTCATTATTCATTTAGATGATGGGGCAGAAACTGTATAAAACTGGGAGGAGTGGCTGATACACCAGAGGGACTTGCTGCCATCCAGAGGGACCTCAACAGGCTGGAGAAATGGGCTGTCAGGAAACTCATGAAGTTTCAGAAGAGGAAATTGCAGAGTCTTGCACTTGGGGAGAAATAACCCCAACCCCATGCACCAATAAATGCTGGTGCCTGACTGACTAGACAGCAACTTTGCAGAAATGCCTCTGAGGGAACTGTTGGAAACCAAAAAGACCAGGAGCAAGCAATGTGCCCTTGTGACAAAGAAGACTAGAAAATAGGGTAGAATAGAAGATGGAGTCAGGCTCTTTTCAGTGGTGCCCCATGACAGAACAAGAGGCAATGAGCACAAATTGGAACACAGGAGGTTCCTCCTGCAGATCAGAAAACACTTCTTTAATGTGAGTGATCAAGCACTGGCCCTCCTTGAGCAGGGGCTTGCACAAGGTGACCTCCAGAGGTCCCTTTTAACCTCAGCCATTCTGGGATGTCTGACTGGGGCATTCCCACAGTGCTGCAAGGGGCAAGTTCTTCTCTGAAAGCCTTTCAAGGACCAAAGTCAGGGCACTCTTTTTGCATCAACGAGATCACCAGGGTTCCCGCGCCTGCATTTTGCTGTGCTGCCCATTGCCAAGACTTTGTGCTCAAGGCCACCAGCTTCTCATCACAGCACCTGTCCAGCCTGAGGTTAAGCCACCCCCACAAGACCATGAGAAGATGGCAAATACCCTACAAAGCAAGCTTTTCCCCCTTTGGGGTGCCTGCATCCCTGGGTGGGCATCGGTTGGGGCCCGACTGCCCTCAACATGGTCCTGAGCAATCTGCTCTATGTCACCCATCTTGAGCAGTGTGGGTGGAACAAGAAGACACCCAGAGGACCCTTCCAGCATCCATCATTCTGTGTTGTTTTTTTCCTTTTTTTTTTTAAATGGGTTAATAAAACTGTCTCTGAAGTGAGAAAAGAGGTGCCAATGGTGATAAGAAGTCATTTATTAAAAGAATGAGATATTTGACCAAGCTTTCCCCAAGAGGTAATACTTTTCCAAGCATCTCCTTTTAGCTTGGCTTCAGTTGAACTGGTGCCCTGGTCACTACGGTTATTTTACTGCGAGGGATGTCAACCATCTAAGCACGAAAGGGGTCCTATCCATAATGCGGACAGTACTCCATTGAGCCCTCTGAGACCCTTTGCCAGGTCTGATGGAGGCCTCTGTTTCCTTCTGCATGCAGCTGGAGCCATCCCATTCCTCTGCCTTTGGGCCTTCCCTGAGATGGCCCACGATGAGCGTCCCACATTTCCACAGGTCTCTGAACAGCATCATCACATAACATCTGGGCACCTGCAAAGGCTCTTGCCCTGCATCCCGCAAGGAATATCCCAGCCCTGGAGGCAGTGACCCCATGCATGCAGCCTGCAAGGGCCCCGTGCAGCATTTCTGTAGCTGACCCTTCACGGCACTGCAGAAAAAGTTTGGGGGTCCTGGTGGACACCCAGTTGTGCCAGAAATGTGCCCTTGATCCAAAGAAGGCTCATGGTATCATTGGCTGCATGAAGAGGAGTGTTGACTGTGATTCTGTGACTGCAATATCTTGGAACAGTCTGAGTTGTAAAGGACCTCTAGAACTCCTTCAGTATAACCTCTTGCTGTGCACATGTCCACCTTTTTTTTTAGAACAGGTTGTTCAAGGCCTTGTTTTTTTGTTGTGACTATCTTCAAGGATGGCAATTATCCAGCCTTTCTAAACAACTTGTTCTGACTACCATGTCTATGAAAAAAAAAAATTCTTTTATTTAAAATTTTTTCCTTGCTGTAACTTTTATCCATTGACTCTCATCCTTTCTGTGTACTTCCAAGACGACTCTTTTCTATGACCTTCCATTAGGCAGCTGAAGACAGTAACATGATGTCTGTTCTTTTGGCTGAAAAAGCTTTGTTCTCTCATCCTCTCCTCATAAGTCATGCATTCCTCCAATCATTTTAGTGTCCCTCTGCAATGCTGTCACTGCTCTCCCCTCCTGTACTAAACCAGCATCTTATAAAGGCGATCAGTTTAGTCAGACATGATTGGACCTTAATGCCGGCTATTCCCAGTTGCCTCTTGTCCTTCCTGTGCCTGGGCAGGGCTTCCAAGTTTATTTTCTCCATAGTCTTCGTGAACATTGAGGTAAGACTGGCTGGGCTGTGGTTTCCTAGATCAAGCTAAGTTTTTGCCTTTCTTCAAATTGGTTTTGGTGTTTGCCCTTTTTCAGTCCTCAGAAACCTGCCCTGAACACCGTAACCTTTTGAAAATGCCATAAAATGACTTTGTCCAGCTTTCTCAGGACCTCCAGGTGTGTCCCATCTGCTTCCATGGATCTGTGTATGTCAAGTGAAGTGATTCCCAGCTTCATCTTTCTGTATAGTGTACAGTATTACAATCCTTTAAACTCTCCTGCTAGGCATGGGATCTGGAAAGTGGAGAGCAGACTGTACCACTAAAGACTGAGCAAAGGAAGGCACCGACCTTCTTCCATGTCCTTTGCCACTAGGTCACTGATCCCATTCAGCAGTGGACACAAATTTTCCTTAGTCTTTCTTTTGCTGCTAATGTGCAAATAGAAGTCTTTCTTATTGCTTTTCATATCCATTACCAATTTCAACTCCAGGTGGACTTTTAATTCCTTAATTTTGTCACTGCATGCTAAGGCAAAATTTCTGTATTCCTTCTGGTGGCCCATAGTGGTTTTCACCTTCTACCCACTAATTTTTTTGTGTTTGAACTTAGTCAACTAAGTCATCCTTTTGCCAGAGCTGCTTAACATCCTTCACATTGGAATAGATCTTTCTTTTGCTCTAATTTTGTTCTTGATGAGCTATCCCACGCTCTTCTGCTTTTCAGGGCAGTGTCCCATGAGATCTCACAACCAGTTCCCTGAACAAGCCAAAGTCTGCTCTCCTGAAGGCAAGAGTCATTCATTATTATGCTAGTTGCTTTCCTCATTTCCCTCAGGATCTTTACCTCCACTATTTCATGTCAATGTAGTTATGCACAAACATGGAAATGAGAATTGAGGCTGGGTACAGAGCTGGCCATATGACCTTGTCTGGAGGGAGGAAATTTTGGAAATTAAGTACACTCTTAACACTGGTAAAAACCATACATCATTTGCTGACAGAGTTTGATGAATATTATTTTCCCCAACCAAATAAGGCCATAACACTAACTTATTGCTGTTACTATTTTTAACTTGAACTAGCAAATATGAAGATGAAACAAATATTTATCATACAGAGCTTAGAATTCAGGTATCCACAAGTAATTCAAGAAGTATTTAAGATTACCACATTAAAAAGTATGTTATTTCTTCAATATAATTTAGCCATTTCAAAGATGGTTTGTGGAAAGAAATAGATCTAATCTTGGTGGAAGGCCTGCAGATAAGAAAAGGCAGATACGTACACCATAAGACAGATATGTCAAGTTTCACCTGAAGAGAAGTGAGACTTATCTAATTGGTTCCTGTCTCACTCTCTTTCACCAGGCGTGTATTTTACTCATTTTCAGCACAGCATCAGAACCTTCCTTGTAGTCCATGACCATCACATGCCAGATGTGTCTGGGCAGCAACAGCCTCACCTGGGATCAAGTGATGCCTGTGTCTCCTTCCTCAGGTCACGAATCAGGAGAGAGGACAGAGGCGGCAGTGCCATCCAGTACTGCAATGCATCCCGTAAGGCCGATCTCCTTCATTAAGAGGCCATTTACCAGAGAGACAACTTTCCCAGAACTGTGGGACTTATACAGCTTTCTTCTCGATGGGTTCTCTACTGTCTACAAAGACGTGAGGTCATATTCAATGGCACTTCTATAGGGCTTTTGTGTTTTCTATCCAGACATTTATTTTCTGTGAAATTCTAGGAATTAATTTTTAGGCCTAGCTTTCCTTATCAAATTTACTTGAAAGTGACAAGCATATCAAAAGCTTTTGGGAGGCATATGGAGGGCAAATCATATAAATATAGGAATCATGATTGCAAATCCCTTCTTTCTTAGGGAAACCATTTTATATATATTTTAAAAAAATTAAAAAGAAAGAAAAGAAAAACAGAACATGGAATGACAAAAGCACCATAGAAGAGGAAGGTACCTGGAGCTGTAACATTATCACATCCAAAGCCTTTCAGAATTTACAAAGAAAAACACTGTCAGACATGTTTGCAACAATTTGAATTTGATTCTTTATAAACTATGTAGCCACCTGCTATGTAATCCCACTAATGTAGATAAGTAGGCATATTAGACTGGATCGATGTGGCCAAACGTTGCAAATACTAACATCATTCTCTGGCAATATTACAATGCAGATAGCTGGTAAAAATAATATCTAAGATACAGCTTGCAGTCATTGATAAACCAGTGCACTGATTCTCCTGAGATACAGGACAAGGCAAGCCAAGCTAGAGAACTGAAGCCTGTAGCACATCATACTATATCTTATATGAAGAATGCATACAGCACCGTATGCAGTACTCAGAGAATATAAGGACAACTTTTCAAAGAGAGAGAGAGACATTCATAAGGGAAGCCAAAGTTTGAAATAGATTTGCATGTGCTGTCTATAAGATTATTGAAACAGAAAGCTCCATTGTACTGCAGGACCACTATGGAATAAATTGATGACCTGACATCAACTGATGACCCAAGACCAAAAGAGCCAATGCTTTATCCAGGTGAAACTTGCAGCAGCATTTTAAATGGAGGGGCAGGGAAGTAAATGAGAATCCATAATTATCCCAAACCTATTAGGACCATGAAATACATTAATTGCTCATTAATGTTTACAGCATGGAAGTTGTTTTTTCCAAGACAAAAGAATGCAAAACTTGAGATATTTGTATGCAAAGGAGCCATACATAATCCGTAAAACCACCTGGCAAATTTTGCCACAGAATTCTTTAGAATTCTCGTTAAGAAGTGTTTCAAGATTTACTGATATGTGCACGAGCGCAGAGCCTCCTAAAATTGAGGACTAGTGACACTTCCTATATTGAATATATGTCTACCAAGTTGATTGTTCTAGTCATCAAGTAAGGACTCCAGTTTGGCCCTGAAAAATTGAGATTATTAAAGTAATACAAAGATTCTGGGACATGAAGGCAGTCTACTGAATATTTACAGAGTTTACCAGCTGTCTTTTTAGAATTTGTGCACAGCTAGTAGAGGGATGCTGTTTGGTTGAAGAAAGGTTAAGTTCAGGTGAAGTCAAGAAGTTTGTCTTTTAGGTATTATGTAGATTGTTTCATAATTTGTATAATTTTCTTCAAATAGTCGTTACAACAAAAATTCACTCTACTTTAATAAACAGGGAATTACATAATTTTATTACTCAGCATGTTGTAAAAGATATAATGTTTCTCCCTTTACTCTGAGTTTGCCTACTTTCCAAAAAAAACCCCAAACTTCAAAGCTGGAACCAATCAGTGAAAATTACTGGTTTTGAACTGCTACAGGATATATTCTGCCTTTGCAAGCACATCTCTTTTGCCTTTATATCTGTGTTTGATTTGTTCTAGTGGTAGGCAAGAAGTCCATGCCACCCACAGGAGTACTAAACCTTTTGAAGAAGTGTTGTGTGACTTAATTGTATATTCTATTTACTTACTACAGCAAATATAGTTTTCAAAACACAGATGAGTAAACAGACTGGTGAATTTTCCCCTCCTTTTCAAATAATGATAGAAATGGGAGGAGACATGTGAGGTCCTAAAGTATTCTGCTATGGCAAATAGCACATAGTATGAACCCTTTCACTTTCCATACTAAAATAGACCAGGATTTTTTGCTCCCAGATCTCTGACTCGTAGGTTTGTACATAGTTTCTCTAATGAGTGAGAATATTCTTCCACTTTCTACTTTGAATTTATTTTCAGCACTTTATACCCATTTTCTCTTGTGCAAACATTGCCCGTTAGCTTAAATAGGCCCTTTCCTTCTCTCATGTTCCCATTAAAACTTCCCTGATGTTATTTTAGACAGCGATCAAATCCTCTCTCATACCCCTTTCATTTTGAAAGGCTCAACAAACCAAGCTTTCTAGATTGCTAAAAAAGCTTCTCCATTCCCCTGACCTTCTAAGTAGCCCTTTTCTGCATTTGTTCCACTTTCTGTTTTATATCTGGGATTTCATAGTTCATTTATATTAAAACTTTACATGGAATTGGCAAATATACATATGAATTTCTTGTTCCTGCACTTAAAGGGAAGAACAATGTTGAAGGTTAGAAAATAGTCCATTGGTAGTGTTCTTGATCTTTCTGATCTCTGCTCATGACAAGCTGTAATTTTGGGGACAGGTTTTTTTTTTTGTTATGGAAGTATTTTAATTTGCTTTTAAATGGAGGGAAATTTTATGCTGGTTATGAGATACACAGGGATGACCTCTTCAGACTGAACTTCAAGTGCATATTTACCTATAAATTCAGAATGGAAATTTGACGACTGAGCAATCCCATTCCTCTCCCCTCTTACAAACCACCTCTAGTATCAGTGAATTTTATCCTCTTATTTGAAAGTACAGTTGGCTGTATTGCTATTCTTTTAAATAAGCATAAGACCTGTTACCAGATCCAATAAATGTGGCATGGACAACGCTATGACTTCTCAACCTCCCACATGCATGGATAGCATAGGACTCTCATAGGTGAGACAACACCAAACAGGAGCTTCCGCCAGGTTGAACCAAGAGTGTTATATCAAGTGAGGAACATTACTGTCAAGAAATTACAACCTCAGCATTGACATAAATGTTGACAGCACCATTTCCACTGATAGTGGTATCAGAGCAGATTAAGATTCACACAGGGCTGTCCAAAGAGTGATGATTTAGATGAAATGCTCCTAAATAAGAAAAAAATTCTGAAAGGAAAACTGCAGATGACAAGGATTTTATCAGGCCACTGCTGAGATGGAGCACAATTTCTCTTCTGTTCTCAGAAGCATCCTGCCTGTAGAGATAAACTAACCATAATGAAATCTCTTTCTCCACCCATTCCTTTCTTGATGGCAGTGAAAGGCATGATAGTAGGGCATGATAAATCCTGGGTGGTGACTGAGGGTGTGTAACTGCAAAAAATGTCATCTTTCAAATACGTTTTTACAAAGCTTTGAAGAACTCAGGGCCAAATCTGTTAATACTGTGACCCGAATGAAGCCAGTAAAGAGGCTTGAAGAATTATCATGGCCCATAATTTCAAAATGCAACATTTGGAGTTTTTCAGTCTGATAAAGAGTAAATGGATGTGTCAAACAGTCAGAATTTACTGCAGTGTAGAATTTGCAAGGTGGGCTTTTTTTGTGTTCGGGTTCCCCCTGTCCCGTCCCGTCCCCC
>NW_009201103.1:0-3657 GCF_000690835.1 Fulmarus glacialis
CCGTCATCTGCCAGACGTTTTACCTGGAACAGCAGGGCACAGCGATGGAAAATGGAAAAAGTCTCTTTGAATGGCTAAAGAGCCACTTCGGGGTGCAATAAGAATGTCTAAGCCGGGTCTCCCACCCGTGACCCATCCCTCGTCCCCCCGGGCTGTGCCGTGGGGGAGGGCTGCGACGGCCGGCGCATCCCTTCCAGCGAGAGCTGCTTATCAATCAAGCGAGCACCGCAGCAAACCAGCGGGGCTTTGAAGAGGGGAAAGCCCCCGCGCCTAACTAAACTCCGTTTTAAATAGCAATACTTCCTTTTCCTATAGTATTTTCCATCCATTCATTTCCAAGCATGTTAGAAAAGTGGGTGGGTGTCAGTAACCACATTTTATAGGTGCAGAAGCGCTAGTTCAGCGTGTTCAGTCACTAAACTGGTCTCAGTGCTGGGATTAAAGCACCTTCCCGCACCAGCAGGCGCTGGTCCCATCCCCAGCCCTGCGGCATCGCCGTGCCCATGTCCCGGTGGCAATATCCCTAACCGTGGCGAGGTGCTGCCGGGAGAGATTGGGGCTCCCCCACCCCATCCTGCTGGCTCGGCCAGCTCGTTGCGCTGGGGCTCTTCCATGTTCAACGAAGTATGGCAGCTTCCAAAGGGAGCACCTCAACAGCTGAGGGGAATTCAGCTGCGTATCCCTGTCTGCTTGGGAGGGCACCTGCGGGATGCGGGATGGGATACGGGACCGGGATACAGGGCTGGGATGTAGTACTGGGATGCAGGGTTGGGATGCAGGGTTGGGATGTAGCGCTGGGAGGCAGGGTTGGGATGCAGGGTTGGGATGTGGCATTGGGATGCAGTGCTGGGATGCAGGGTTGGGATGTAGCACTGGGATGCAGGGCTGGGATGCGGGCCGGGATGTTGGCTGGGATGCTCACAGTTTGGGGGGCAGCAGGGCAGCTCAGCACGGGCCCGGCCAGCAGGGCTGGGATGCAGGGTTGGGATGTAGCACTGGGATGCAGGGCTGGGATGCGGGCCGGGATGTTGGCTGGGATGCTCACAGTTTGGGGGGCAGCAGGGCAGCTCAGCAGGTGCCCGGCCAGAGCGGAGGATGCTCCACGGGCTGGCCAGGGTCCAGCACCACCTCCCCGGGGTGGCGGAGAGCCGCGGGACCGGGCTGGCTCAGCATCCCTGGGAGGGCATCCAGCAGCAGGGAAACCCAGGCTCCACTCCAGGCCACGCAAAACTCTGCGAAGCGCCAGCAAACTGGGGAGCGGGGGATGAGAAAGCCAGGAATTTTCATTAAAGGGGGAGGGGGGGAAAAAAAAAAAGTATTTCCAGTATTTCCCTCTGTGTCTTTGGCCTGGTGCAGCCCTTCTGCTCACTGCTCTGTTTATACATGATAGACAACTAATTAACATCCAAGCCTCTTGAAAGGTCTTTTCAGAGGTAATGTACTGACAGAGGATGTCAGTAAGGAGCAGTGATTTGTCTAAGCAGTGATCACATTGTTTCAGACTGAATGAGGTGAATATTAAACTGCTTTAAATGCACTCTTCATAAAGCACTAATTACATACTCCCGGGGGAGTACGGGCAAGGAATACTAAACAGCAGAAAAGTCAACAGAGTGCTTTTTATAGTATGTTGCTGGGTTCTGTGTTTTTCTGTCTTTCTTTCTCTTGTGCGCGCTCTCTCGCGCTCACTCTCTCTCTCTCTTTTACAGTAAAATCACAGCACGCTGAAGAATACACATTTATAGCACAATGGTTCACATCTAATTATATGGCAATCATTAGTTTTAACCTGGGTGTATTATATTTTCTTTGATATATTGTGCCCCCCGGCATCTCTTTGCATAGAAGACTTCCAATGGCATTTTCTCCCCTCCCTTGAAAAATGTGCTTTTTTCCATCATTAGCATTTGCTTATAATTTTTTTTTTTCCCCAAACAAAAATCTTAAATTGGCAGGAAGAAAAGGGGCAAGGAGGGGAGGAGGAGAAATCCGTTTAATCAAAATAAGAATCTGTTCCCTCCCTCCTGGAATCGTGCACTTTATTATTACCAAGGTAACTCCACTGGGTTTTTAAAGAGAAAAGGAAATACAGAATGGGCCATTAATGAATTCCTGCAGATCTTGCTGCACTGCTGGTCTGGCTCGGCCCGACATCCCGATGGGGTGAACGACTCCTCCATGCATTATTTATTTTTTTAATAGTACAACATGGCGGGGGGGTGGAGATCGAACTAACCTCAAACCAAATCCTCCCTGCACAGAAAACCTCGAGATCCTCTTATCCAATAAGAGGAAAAAAAAAAAGAGCAGCATGTGGCAGGGCCCAGCGTCCTCGAGGAACCTGCCGCTTCCTCCTGGGCAGCAAAGCGAGCGCGCCAGGAGGAGACGGTGGGGACAGGGACGGTGGGGACAGCGGCCGTTTGGCCACCGCTGATGTCCCCCCAAATGCATAGCATATAGCTAAAATGCACGAGGTCTGGCTCAGACATATAGGGTCTGGCTCAAATGCACAGGGTCTGGCTCAAAAGCACAGGGTCTGGCTCAAATGCATAGGGTATGGCTCAAATGCATAGGGTCTGGCTTAAATGCACAGGGTCTGGCTCAAAAGCACAGGGTCTTGCTCAAACACAGGGTATAGCTCAAATGCATAGGGTCTGGCTCAAATGCATAGGGTCTGGCTTAAATGCACAGGGTCTGGCTCAAATGCATAGGGTATGGCTCAAAAGCATAGAGTATGGCTCAAATGCATAGGGTTTGGCTCAAACGCATAGGGTATGGCTTAGATGCACAGGATAGGTTCCATAAACATGGTGTATGTCTCAAATGCATATGGTAGGATTCATATGCACAGGGTAGGACTCGAATGCATAGGTTTTGGTTCAAATATATAGGGTATGGCTCAAACACACAAAGTATGGCTCAAATGCATAGGGTATGGCACAAATGCATAGGGTACATTTCAAATGCACAGGGTAGGATTCATACACATAGGATAGGATTTGAATGCATAGGTTTGGGCTATGGGTACACATAGGGTACGGCTCAAAAGCATAGGGTCTGGCTCAATGCATACGGTATGGCTAAAATGGACAAGGTATGGCTCATACACATAGGGTTTGGTTCAAATGCGTAGGGTCTGGGTTCAGCGCATAAGGTACGGCTCAAACGCACAAGGTATGACTCAAACACATAGGGTCTGGCTCAAATGTATAGGGTAGGATTCATACACATAGAGTACGGCTCAAAAGCATAGGATGTGGCTCAAACGCACAGGGTACAGCTCAGACAAGCGCGGTATGGTTCAAGCGCACCGCGCAGGGCTCCATTACCCAGGGCAACGCCCAGGGCGCGGGGAGCGTCCCTCTGGCCGCACACAAAGGTGTATCTAAACCTGGTGTATCCATAATAAACAACATCAACCCCGCTCTCCTCCATTTCTTTCCTGTGTTTTAAGTACATGGGTCAGACGTGTCCATCAGAGAGACCCGGTGGGTCAGGAGCAGTTAGGTGTACTTCTCCTTTTGCATTCATCGCATGGATCTGCCAAGTAGTAGCGTCTGTCGCATAGGTCTGTCGGTGGTTTGTAATTATAAAGCAGGAAGCCTTCAATGACCAGTATACGGATATTGGCTGCACCTTGAATCCTGTGTTCAGTTT
>NW_009201104.1:0-1201 GCF_000690835.1 Fulmarus glacialis
GTTCCTGGGAAAAAACATTGCAAGTAAATCAACAGGGGCTAGACAAACACTCAGGAAAATATACCCCAGAGCATTAGGCTTCTAGTGCCTCGGGGTTTTTTCCTAACAACCTTGTGTCGCGTATCCAACATGATCACCCCAAATTCTGCAGAACGTTTTTGTCTTTCTCTTATTGGCAGCACGCACGTGTATGACTTGACAGTGTGGTTGACATGGGTGAGTTCATATGCCTCAGGTCACGGGCATTATAGGACAGGTCATTGTGTTTTACAGCTGAGGAACTTGATCAGTCCTTGGACCACCTGGGTGATCCACTGATGTCAGTGGCACCGGCTCATGAAGCTGGTGGCAGCTCCTCTGCCTCCGTGTCCCAGAGCATGGGACAAGCTGCAGCGTGGGGTGAGGACCTGAGCCCCTGGCGTGTCAGCTGCTCCTCAGAGATGCCTCGTCCTTGCTCAGACTCCACACGGCATGGCAGGTAGCTTAGCCTGGGAGGAGAAAGGGATGAGCTTCTTCAGGTTTGCCAGGGGCTGGTGACTGGCACGGCAAGAGGAGAGCTGGCGTGATACACCCACACATCCTACCGTGCTGGTGGTTCAACGGTTCTGCTCCACCACCAGCCCTACACATCGCTACAATCAAGAGCCCCTGCTTTTGCCAGCTGCCTTTTCTCTCGAAAAGGGCTGTTTGGTTAGGACTCAATCAACCCTCCTGGTGACACACAGGACATCTCACTCCAAACCACTAACCACTTCTGATGTTTCTCTTTATTAGGGAACCAAGTGAATAGGATTAGTGAGAGGTGTTTCCCCTAATGAAAAAAAAACCTCTGATTTTTTCTCCTATTTCTTCTTCTTGTTTTGCTTCATTCAGCTACTTTTTTTTTCTTACATGTTGTTATTTTGCCAATTAATAAAATAAAACACAAGTAATATTCAGAATGGTTTATTTTTGCAGTTCATTCTGTCTGAGAAAGAAAAAATAAAAATGAACATTCACTTCCCAAACAAATCTTCCTTACTTATTCTTTTGTAGTTAATAGCAAATAATCAAGATGAAGAGAGTACAAATACAATATATACAGATTTTTTTTAAAAAGTGAATATATTTGCATTAAAATTTATAATATAGATATATGCAAAATACAATTTTATTTATGCAGCTGTAAGAGGCACACTGCATATGCCCATAATGATACCAA
>NW_009201105.1:0-33121 GCF_000690835.1 Fulmarus glacialis
CGCCCCCTTCGAACTCCAGGTCCCGGAGCGCTCTGTGCGCGCCGCGGGAGCCGTTGCCTGGAAACCGGTAACGCCGCGATGGAGGCGTCCCCAGGTACGGGGTGGTGGGGAGGGTCAGGGCCCGCTCCGGACCCACGCGGGCCCACATCGCCCCTCGAGGGGTGCGCAGGCCCCCATGGACCTGCCCCCAGTAGACACCCCGCTCCTCGTGCACCCGCGGCTGCCCACTGCCGGGGCCTGTCCTCACTGCGCCCGCCATCTATGGCACCCTCCCCATGGCCACTCAGAGGCTCCCTCCCCTGCTCTCCCTGAGGAGCTCCAGGTGTCCCCTGCCTGCCCCTTTTCTGTCCCCCGCGAAAGAGCCTGTCGCGGGGCGCTTCTGCCTCGCCGTGGCCTTTTCCTGGTGTCCGGGCAGAAAAAAAAGAGCGTCAGGCTGAGGCAGTGCTGGGCCTGCACCTCTGTGGAAGGCAGGTGCCATCGCCCTCGTGCACTGAAGTCTGTGTGGGACTAGGCTTCCTACGCGGAGGCTTTTGGAAAAGAAACGCCTTTATTCTCATGTAGATGCTTAGCTTAGGAAAAGTGAAACCGGAATGAATGTTTTGTGGCTGAGATGGACCATCCCGTACTTCGTTTGAAATGTGGGACTTGTTGGTCTTGCTTTACCATGTGTGAGGCAGTTAATTTTATTACCTGTTGCATTTGTGGCACTGTTCTCATGTTCATTTTTATGATTTTCCTTTATACTGTAAGTTAATAAGCAACTGTGGTGATGTCACCTGTTCTCTGTTTCTGCTTAATAAAAACCTGGTAACTAACCTTTATTCACAAGGCAGGCTTTAAGAGGCTTGAAACTTTTGCTTCCATGAGACAGAGCTAGGACATCTGGATCATACAGAGGACTACTTTAGTTGTAAGGTTGGAAATTAGAGTTAGGTATTATTTCTCCTAATTTTATAGGAAAATATTTTTAATGTGTGCAACATACCAATAGTGAGGTTCTAAGCAGGGCTCCCCTGTCCACTTCTTTTCTCTCTCTGATGGCGGGGGGGAAGACAATGGGGCTATGATAAGGGTGATGCATCTAGATCCTGCTTTGTAGTTTTATCCTTGCTGTCTCAGTCTCTGACTAGTAAATATTTTATATACTTAACCTTAACTGCTTTGAGAATTGATATTCTCTGTTACTCTCCTTGCTCTCAAGTCTGCTAGCTATTGTAAGAGAGACAGCAATATTCTCTATTATGAAAAATTATTTCCTTGGATTTTGGGTTGATTGCCTAAAACCGACTTTTATTACTAGTTTTGTAGTAATCCTGATTGATAATGGTACACAGGCAGCACTGGATAGCTATGCCTGATTTACACTTGGATATTTTTCTTTGTGTATATAAAGACTTAAAATTTTTTTGAATGAATGTCAGTTTTGCAAAGCTCCGCTTTGCACATGTTGCGCATGTCAGCAGCCCAGTAAATTGCTGATGTATTCTGATGTGGTCTGAAGGCTAAAAGGAACGCTTAACGAGTTGTTCAATGGCGTGCTCTTTTTCATAAAGACATGGAAGACTTGGAAAAAACTGCTGAGGGTACTCTATCTGAAGATGAGTTAAACACGCATGACTTGGCAGATGGGAAGAAATCCAACACGCCCAAAGCAGAGTTAGACTTGAAGAAGACGGCTCAGCCTGGAACAGATGATTAGTATGTAATTCCTCGTGCCAGATACCCCTCATGGTAGCCAAACGTTGCAGTCATTATTTTAGGCCAGTGTTACCCCCAGGCCAGAAAAATAGCAGAGTGTAGCCTGTAAGGCTCATAGTATGATGCTAAGAGGAGTCAGGATTGGAAGCAATAAAGCAAAACGAAGTCCTAGGATGAACTGAGTTCCTTCACGTGAAATAAAGACAAGTAGACAAATAACACACAAGACAATCTCTCCTGACGGAAAGAACAAGTGACTTTTTTTTCAAAGCCCACCGGTGGCCAAAGCTTTTCTACAAAAAATTGCACATTTTGGAGTGAACCAAAAAATGAAATCCTGCAGAAGTAGCACAGTGTAGAGATGAATTTTTAATCTCTTGCTTATTACTGGTACTAATAGCACTGCAGTTATGTTCTGCAGTAATAGTTCCGTATTTCTACATATCCTGAATTAGTGGACAAAACTGATTATCACTCTTCTGTAGATGTAAAAGCTGAGATGAGATAGGTGTTGTCTTTTAAGCACAGATGCACAGTTAATGGTGGGGCAGAGACAGCTTAAAATAATAACTACTAGATACGTTCAGTTTCTAAAGTAAAAGTGTAGGCCGCATTTTGATCATTATTTGATTTGATGCATTTTATGCAGTTGAAGTGTCAGTCACAGGATTTATGAAGGCGAGCACTGCATTTGTGAAGCTTACACATTTAAACACCTTTTTTTTCTGGAAAGAGGAAAAATGTAGGATGACAGAATACAAAGAAAGTGGTGTTATCTCAGTGAATTTGTTTATGTGTTACCATATAAACACCCTTTTGATTTAATTATCTTGTATTTTGAATAAATGAGACAATTGTCTGAGATGAGAAATCTCTTAATGTCCAAATTTACTGAGAATTTTTGAGAAGCTTCTATATATAAGGATTCTGTGTGGCGGCAAAATTGCCAAGAAACATCTTAGTTTTGAACTAACTGAAAGAATATACTGGAATGAACACATTTCTCCATTCTCAGGTAGGCTGTGGCTTTTGAGAACATAGCTAGGAGAAAGGCAATTTGAAAGAAAATGGAGCTTTGCTGAAATTCACAGCTTATAGCACTGGCCACTGAAACAAAGAAAACCTGAATTCACTCCTGAGTGAGTTCTTAGAAAGCTAAATGGTGGAACTGATGTGGATCTGTATAGAGTTTCAAGTCAGTATCTTGAATTACTAGGACTAGGGGAAAAAAAAAATACTGTCCTGATCAGGCATACTGTATAATTAGGGTTGGGAAAAATGTCTGGTTGCCAACTTGTTTTTTTTCCCCACTTCACACCAGTTCTACTTGCCACTATCTCAGTTTTCAGTCTCAGCTTATTCTAGCTTATTTAGGAAAACTGTCTCAAAAAAAACCCCCCAAAAACTCAGGAAAAGAAAATCAGCATTTAGAGAGATGTATACCTTTGTGACAGTGAGCCTACACAGAAGTTTTCTGGATCAGTCAGCACATGAAACCGAGAATCTGCAACCAAAGTAGACATATTCCCTCCCTGAGCCTCCTCAGAGTCTTTAAATTCAAAATTTGTTTTGGCACAGTGCTTGAACACCATCACAGTAATATGCACAGTGAGTATTGCAATAGCTTTCTTTAACTAGAACCTAGATATCAATGCAGGCGGAAATGTTCATACCCTCTTTCAGCCTAAAGCATTTTCCAGATATGAATTAATTTATAATGAAAACTATGATAGTTGTAATTTTTAGAAGATAAATGATTGCTAATTAGTTACAATAATTTGAAATTTTATAGCACTTTTCTCTATGGATATCAAAACACTTTGCTAAGATGGGTAAGTATTATTATCTCATTTTTCACCAAAGATAACTGAGACAGCCAGAGGTGAAATGGCTGATACAAATTGTACACGTCATTACTAGGTCTGGAATTAGAATTCAGGTCTCTGAACACTCCACTATATATTTATGCCACTGGTCTGTAACTATTTCTTCAACTTCAGTGATACCAGTTCTGCTACCCCATTAAAAACTCATGTATTTCATTTAAATATATTGAGATATATTGCAGTTGTTTTATTTTGATTTGTTTTCTGAATTTAAAACTTTCTGCATGTCTATTTTCAAGTTTTTCTCAGCACTCCTGAGGGGTAAAAGCTCATTTTAATTCTTAAATGAAAATACAGAAAAGTCAGACTCTGGCAGAGACTCAGAACCTTTGGATGAAGATTGAGTAGGGCAGGTTGACTATATAATGACATGAATGATATGTCTAGAGTATTTCTTTGCCCTCACTGTCCTTCTGGTGGATGGCGTTATGTTTGGACACTTTGCCTTTCCTGAAATACCTGAAAAGTCTGAAATGCCTCAAAAGATCTTTTCCCAAATGGATTCTGACCTGAAGCCAGAAACATGAAATGCATTTTTAGGGACTTTTTCTTGGTATCAAAGTCATGCTTACACATAAAAAGAGATTCGTTTGCATCCTGTCTATATTTGTTTTTCTGAATATTTAGGTTTCTTTATATTCAACTTCGGAATTGTCTGATTTCTGATAGTATTTTATTGCTGTAGTATTTGTACAAAATTGCTCCAATGTTCATTTTACAGTGTTTTATTTGGAAATGGAGACCATGTTTGAAATCAAAAGGCAGAACAAATTTAGAATAAGAGCAATGCTTGTGCTTTTTTGCTTCTTTCAGAGATGTTTATGTAAATTATCAAAGTGTTTGGTTTTCATATGAAAAAATTTGGGTCTTTCCCACTCCAGACGACAATGGTAACTAGTGAAATTGTAGCACTTTGAAAATGATAGTCTGAAAGCTGAAAAATTGCTGGGGGGTGTTAGTTGAGCTGTTTAAAGGTTTTTTTTAATTGTGTTAATTTTATTAATTCACTTTCCATGAATATAGAATGTTTTGAAGAAAGTCCTTTTTTCTTAAAGATTAATTTCTCCTGCTTCTCCATTCAAGATATTAGATGATCTTAGAATGTCTATCTCCTGATACTTTTGTGAAGTCCATCAGAAAGGTGGAGGAATAGCCTTGTTGTCTCAAAACCAAATCTCCCCCCTGTATATTAAAGAGAAGCCCCAAACATTTAAATCAGTCGTCAGCTTCCCCTGTTACACAGTATTTAGATGAAATTCTTTCTATAGCCATGTACACAGAGCCCGGAGTCCTAAAACGTGAACCAATGAATCCACCCTACAAAGTAGTGCATATCTTTGGGTTATCCATATTGTAATGTACAGGCAGAACACAAATAACATCTTTGGGACTCTCAAAGCATTTGAGAGGAAATGAAAGTGGTCTAAATGGCAGATGAAGGCAAAAATACTACAAGTTCTTTGTCACCATCAACAGGTGAAGAGGACAAGCCATCTTCTCCAAGGGAACAGGAGGGAGCCAATGAGAAGCCAGCAGAAGGTGCACAGGCAGATCACAGTGGTGTCCGTGAGTATTTTCCATCGTTATACAGTGATTTCAATACTGAACCTACAGTAGCTTCTGGCTTCTCCCACCACTCACCCCTTCCTTACTAGTAAATGTTCATCTTCAGTTGCTGCTCTTGGTGTTGCCAAATTTCATTTTGACTCTAGTCAAAGATGACCCCTTCCAGTGAACATCTGGACTGACCACTTTGTCTGCAGTTCCTGCTGTCCCTCAGCCCACAAAGTCTCTCCCATGAAAATTTTTGCTGCTTAGACCTGTCTCTGTAGCTAGTACTGTAATCAATTTGTTAACTCCAGCAGTCTCTTTCAGAGACTTGTATTTCTCTTTTTAAAACCTTTTTCATCTCGAAATGCCTGTCCAGTGTCTATTTCAGATGTTCTGCCTGTCATCTAACACACTAGATCTAGGTAGCAAGGATAACAAAATCCACTAGTGAGTCTCCTGTGGGACTTTGGAAGGATTTTTGATGCTTGTATAGGCACATTACTTTCGGCATTTGTTTGATCTTCCTATTAGACCTTTTTCCTGTTACAGGATGTGTTCCTGTCCTTCCCCTAAGTTTTAAAATACAGTTTTTTGAAAGTAAACTTCATACTGTCCTGGTTTCGGCTGGGATAGAGTTGGTTTTCTTCCTGGTGGTTGGTGTGGTGCTATGTTTTGGATTTGGTATGAGAATAGTGTTGATAACACACTGATGTTTTGGTTGTTGCTGAGTGGTGTTTGCGCTGGTCGGGGACTTTTTGGCTTCCTGTGCTCGGCCGGGTGTGTGGGAAGCTGGGAGGGAGCATGGTCAGGACAGCTGACCCAACTGACCAAAGGGGTATTCCATACTGTATGGCATCATGCTCAGCATATAAGGCTGTGGAAAGAAGGAAGGGGGGGACGTTTGGAGTGATGGCATTTGTCTTCCCAAGTCACCATTACACGTGATGGAGCCCTGCTGTCCTGGAGATGGCTGAACACCTGCCTGCCGATGGGAAGTGGTGAATTAATTCCTTGTTTTGCTTTGCTTGCGTGCGCAGCTTTTGCTTTACCTATTAAACTGTCTTTTATCTCAACGCATGAGTTTTCTCACTTTTACTCTTCCAATTCTCTCCCCCATCCCACCAGGGGGCGCGAGTGAGTGGCTGTGTGGTGCTCAGTTGCTGGCTGGGGTTAAACCATGACAGTCAGGAAGTCCATTGTTGGACAGAAGGAATTTTTTTTACTATTACAGAACTATATATTTATTTAACATGGCATTTATGAGCAAACTAGTCAAAGAAATTCATACCTAAGAGAGTGATCCCAATTGTCCTTTGCAGAAGAAAGCAAAACTAGTCTTCCAAAGGAATCACCAACTGCAGAGGAACAGGAGGAAGATGTGGAGCAAGTGGAATCGGACACTGAGAGCGTTGGTGAGTACTGCTTTCCACTGAGGAGATGTTGGCACGAACTTAAAAACCCCACTACTTTCTAGTTTTCGTTTTTCATTGTTACTGTTATGAACAGCATCTCAGACCAGTGCCATCAAGTTACAGTTATTGAGTTTCTCTGCTCCCTTTCAGTTGGCTTACCTTGTGAACTTCATTTTGCTCTTTCCCATGGCTGGTCTCTGACCCCTTTTTTGGTTGTTTTTCATAGAACACCTAGAAGAAAAAAAATCAAGACAAGGTGAAAAGCTTACAAAATAGGTAATGGGGATTTGATCTGAGGTATCAAACTGAAAAGTACTTTTAACAAGTGCTTACGACTAGTTGGAAGTCAAGTTGACAGTATTCTGCACTGCAGTCCAGCAAAGAACTACACTGGGTCACACATGAGCAGTCACACTTTTTTGAGGACAATAGTGTCCTATGGTGGTCTGTTGTAAGTGTTTTTACTAATTGTTTTGTATAATGATGTGCATTCAATAGCTACTGAAAAGAGGCACTTTAAACAAACTTTATTTGGTTTCTAAAGCTGACACCTAAACATCAAGCAAAGCTGAACTAAACTACTTCGGTAGGTCTTGAGTTTTAAAATCAATGTTTTTAAAACAGTCTCAAAATTTTTCTTCTTTAAATTCTTGAGTTTTGAATATTCACAGTAAAGTTTTTAAAAGCCTGAGGGAGCGCTTGTTACAGACTGTTCCAGAACAAGTTGTTACTAAGACATGGTACCCCTGTTTTGAGCTATGGAGTGCCTGTTACTCTGTTGAAGGAGGCAAGGAATGTGTGAATCCTTCCCTTTTGCAGTTAGGTGCAAATATCAGCAAGGAGCCTAAAATTTATGGTGAATATGAATTTCCTTTATGTTCCCACTTCTGAGATGCAGAAGGCGATTCAGAAGAGCAAGATAATAGTGAAGTACCCTCGGAGGCACAAAAAAGGCCTGAGAAGGTAGAAAAGAAAATCTCGGAAACTTTCTTCTATGACTATGAAGATATATATTCACGGCCATTTGTCACTGAAGACTCTGGGATACCAATTAACCTTCTTACTCTTAAGTATCCTTTCTGTTGAGGCTGTGCAAATTTAAAGCTAAGGATATTTAATCTATGTTCTTAAAATTGTACTTATCTAATTTGGAGTAGCTTATGTGGCATTAGTGGGGTACCTTTGTTTGGACAGAGATAAGAATCCTGACCAGTTATGGTTCTGGGTGAATTTAATCTTAAATGTTGTCTTGACCTCATAAACATTTCTTATTGGGCATAATTCTTACTGTTATAAGTACTTTTGTAGAACCAGATCATGGCCAAGTTAATGTGACCAGGCAGAAGACTAGCATAAGAATATCCCCTGCAAAGCTCTCCCTTTCTGTGTAGCCACACTGGTGTTCCCCAAGAAGCTGAGGGGAGGGCAGGGCAGGAGAAGAGCAGCTGTGTACCTCATGCTTCCTCACAGAACTGCTAAGGGAGAAGTGGGGAAGAAACCAGGTAGATTTGTAGCCTGGTGCTCAGAAGATCTAAACTGGTAGAATGAAGGAAGTGATGCCCATCAATTAAGAGCTACAGTAAGTCCTTTGCTAGGTATTGCTAGGTATGATATGTGACTTTCACAAGTGCTGGTGGTTTTCTTTGCAGACACAGTTAAGTTGCTATTGAAAACTGCATTTTCCCTTCTCTACATCTGCCTGTAAACATTTAAAAAGTGAGCTTGAGCACTTCCTGGGTTTGATCTCTTGTCTGTAAAACAGTTCCTAGTAATCTGATGCACATCTCTTACATTTTGTTTGAAAAGAGAACACCGATACAATATAAATTCCTTGCAGCCCCAAAGGATCCAGCAGAGGCAAGAGGTGTGCCCTGTAGTGGAGATGAAAGGATGGAATATGAACTTCAGAAGGTCTTCACTTGTGCCTTCCCCTCAGTTATAGAGGCTTGATATATTTTACCTTCACCGTACACTGAACAACACTATCTCCTACCATCGGGCTTTTAGTCACCAGATTCGGTATTGCCATTTCGTTTTTGGCTTAAGCATTTCTATCCACATAGTAAACCTTTCTAGAAAGCCAGTGTCGAATCTTTTCCTTATTGAACTGTTCTCAGACATTCTTTTGGATATGACTGCACCAGAAGTGTAAACCTGCTGTTGATGGATAGCCAAACACTGATGTATATAGCAGGCAACCAAGTGGTGCTCCTGGACCTGAAAACTAAATCTCAAAGTTATCTCAGGAGCAGCAGTGGTGGTGGAATTGGGTTTATCACAGTATGGCTTTTTTTTCATGTTTTAGGATGTTAGTCACTTTCTAGAAGTTAAATGTTCACTTGGTTGCCTCATGGGAGATTTCTACAGCTGCACATGCATATTTGTAAGAAGTATGGTTTTGGTGAGGGGGATGTGTGGACCATGCAGCGTGGGCTACTGAGCCTGTCAACGTAACTGGCAGAGGACAGATATCTGCATACCTAAGTCCCAGGCTCAGGTGCCTTAAAGGACTGACAAGTGCCAGCTGGGATTAGTTTTTAGAACTATTACATTCTTATTTAAGTACTTCAGCTCATATCAACTTTTTTTTTTTTTGAACGCTTCTCTCTGCTAGTCACAGCTGATATTAATATAGTGTTTTGCCTGCAGTTAAAATTTAGAAAATCAAGTTCCTAGATAAATGAAGAGAAAAAGTATCTCGTTTCACTCTAGTAAGCTCCTACCAAGCGCTTGGACTCTCAAATGCTTCCTCTGGATTTGAAACACCTTACCCTGTGAAGGGCTCTGCCATCTCTCAGTTGTATTCCACATGAGCAAGGCTTTCAGAATACCAGCCTCAGACTGTTCTGCTCCATTGTAAGCAGCCTTTTCTGGGGAATCATGGTACATATTTATGTCTTCAGAACAATGTCATTCAGGATGGTTTTTCTGCAGCTGTCTGCTGAAGTAGATGGCTGCTGACACAAATGCTGCTCATGGGAAGATCACTGGTGGATAGTGGATTGAGTGAGGTAGGAATAGTAAAAGAATGCATGATAAAGCTAATTATTTCACAATTTGTCATGGTTCTACATTGTATGTGCAATACACCCTTTTGCATGCATAATGGTTTTACCATTTTGTGTGCATAGTAGCTTCATTCTGATATTGAGCAATAGATTGGCTATTGTTCAGAATAAACGCACAGAAAAATGCAGCCTAGTATTTATGGCAATATCTTTTGACTAATGAGTGAGTAAATACAATAACTCAATAACTAGCAGGACAGAGACAAAGATGTCATTACAGCATGCAACGGGACTTTTGCTTTTTCAAGGCACACCCTACTAAGCAGTACTTTGCAGTAGGAGAAAAAGGGAAGAAGCCAAACCTCATCATCTATGATTATCCTTCACTGAGGCCCTACAGAATACTGCGAGGTAGTGTAAAAAGTTCTATTTTCATTTTACACAAGTGGGCCAGTGTTTATAGATCCCAGCAGATGGAGTAGTGGGTCACTTCAGAAGGTTAGAAGGAAATACAACCTTTTGGTCCTTCAAAGCAAAATAGAAAATACCAGTTTCAAGATTTTTCATTATTGCATGGGAGGAAACTTTTATTTAGTAGGAATAGCCAACTGAGAGCTATTACCTAGTGAAAAAAATAATTGCAGTGAAAGTTGAGCTCCTTCTAAGTAGATTTTCCTACTGTTTCTTCCTCTTTTCTGTGTGTGTGTGTGTATTGGGGCTTGTATGTTGCTTCAGGTGGAACAGAAGAAGCCTATGTTTCTGGTGATTTCAACGATGCTGGCACCTTGCTGGCCAGTGTTGGGAGCAGCCCTGACTACATGCTGACTATCTGGGACTGGAAAGAAGAAAAGATTGTGTTGAGGTCAAAAGCTTTTTCACAGGATGTTTATAAGGTCACATTTTCTGCTGATAATGAAGAGCAACTAACTACATCTGGAGCAGGACACATCAGGTAGGTTTACTGATGAGGATTAATACATATCACCTCTAAAGTCATAATGTGTAGAAGATGACTAACAGGAATGTATCATTAACAAACATGGGCCACTGAGGAATGCTATTTTACCTGGCCACTATAATTACAAAAATGAGAAAGTTCAAGTCCTTCAGCTGGTCAGCCAAGTCTTTTAACACCTTTGCTGTGCAAAAAGGATTATGCTTGATGTTGAATGTCAGTATCACTGGCTCCATTCTTGTAATTTCAACAAGCACTGGGGAGAATAAATAAAAAATATTTATATATACATGTCTTCTAGCTGGTAACATAGCATATATGCCTCCTGTGCCTTCTGGGCTTTCTGCCTTTGATTTCTTGAACTCTTCTGCTGTTTGGGCAGCCATTAGAACTGGTTGCCAAGTCATGGATCAGAAACCCTCTGATACCACCAAAAGCCTGCAGGGAAGCCTTACAAAATATATGCTTCCATACACTCCCTTCTCTGGTAAGTTCATGGATCCTTTTGTAATAAAAAATAAACCACAACTTTAAGCTCTTCAGGACAGGGATTAGCTTTGTGTTCTCTATTTATCCAGTGTTAAATGTTAATACAGCAGCTACTTAAGATATGACTTGGATGCTATTGTAATAGAAATGATACCTTTAAAATTATAACACATCTAAAGTTTCTTTGAATTTTAACAGAGGAATCAGATCAAAATCTGAGATTTGCTCTATAGTTTGGTTGCAAAGTGGGACTGAAATAGCAAATGGCTTATTTAGATCCAGAACGAATGTGGTTTAGAATACATTATTTATGGAAATCTTATAAAACAAAATCTCTTACAAACTTTCTTTTGAGCTAAAATACTATGAATAAACTCTGACATAGTTTTTGCAACATGATAAACATGACCTTTCACCCAAATGTGGTCTCAAATTCCAATGTCCAACACTTGTCTTAAATGTAATGTCTCCTGCACACACAGTGAACCATCCCTAATTGCAGTAGATGTTAATTTTTCTGTAATGCAGTAATTTAAAGTTATGTTTTATACTGCTAAAAATATAATGATCGAATAGAAATGGCTATGAAGATCTAGGATAAAATCTTTGGCTCAGTGAGATTTTATAGTCAAGCTCAAGTCCATGGGGGTACTTGGATGGAATTCATTGAAGACCTTAGTCCCTTGGATTTACCAAGTTAAGCATCATACGCTGGAGACTGCAAGAGTAAAATAGGTATCCCTAACTACATGTATTGGTTGTAGCTGGGAAGATGTAGCTATGCATTTTGCACTTATTAATTTTAAACAGTAGTGTAATCTTCATTCTGCCCATTCCAAATCCTTTTCCTGTTTTTTTCATAGGGATAATGTAGGAAAATGTTTGTGTAGTTACAAAGCCTTATCTAATTTTAAAAAGAAAAATCCAAGGTATCCTTTGAAAAAGAAAAATAAACCTTACCTCAGCCCTTACCTCAGAGGCATCCCTGATAAGGTTATTACAATGCCTGAGAGGGACTGAAGAGTATGTTTAGGAAATCTTGTATCAGAGAAGAATGTTTTTTCTATACGCAGGTTCTGGAAGATGGCTCTCACATTTACTGGTCTCAAGTTACAAGGAGCTTTGGGCAGGTTTGGAAAAACAGCAGTGACCGACATTATAGGTTATGTGGAGCTGCCTGATGGGAAGGTAAGTATGAAAAAGTTTAATTGATTTTATGTTCCCTCTCAGGTTTTGATATAAAGTCTACTGAATAAGTTGGAGAGTTACTATTTGCTTCAAAGTGATTTGAATTAGACCCTCAGTGCACTGCTCTGATAAGCTAATATTGACATTAATTTGCCAAAACCCTGGCTTGCTTTGTAATAATTGAAAAGTACGGTTAGTGTTGTAATTCCCAGACAAAAGATCTCTGTTGGCTTAAAGCTGAGGCTCCTCTAATGGGGTAGTGAAAACGTTAGTGTAAAGAAATACGGAGACTGTTAGCCCTAATCTTTAACCATTTCAGTGCATGTAAATTATGTCACATTGCTAAAAAGTTGAATCTTTTCACCCTTTATTCCTTCTCTTGCAAGTATCTGTACATTGCTATCAATTTAATGCTTTCATGGAAGGAAGCCAGAAATGTTAACCAGATTCTTGCCAATATTTCGGCATGGTTAAGTGCAGGTGCTTATGCGCTTCTTTTCATTTGCATTGAAGGTTATCTCGGGGACTGAGTGGGGCAACCTGCTGCTTTGGGAAGGGGGCCTCATTAAAGTAGAGCTCTGTCGAGCTGAACAAAAGCCCTGTCACAGTGGCCCTGTCAGCCAGTTAGTTCTGGATGAAGGAGAACTTGTCACTGTTGGAAAAGATGGCTTCATTCGGGTGAGTTTTTCTTCTGCTCTGCCTTCAGGTGTGCAAATTTGTGGTCAGCAGGTTAATGTTACATATTTTCTTTACCAGGGTTTATTTATGGAGGGAATTTTGCAGTGCAGTTGCTTTCCGAGAATGAATTTTTGGAACAAATACAATAAGACCTTTTACTCTAGTAAATCAAAACAATTTTCAGTGATTCTCTAAAAGCTTTGCTCTTGCTTGCGTTCTAACATTTTTTTTCATGTGTAGTTTTGGTTAATCTTTATAGTTTTCAGGCCTATTAATACATTTGGTGTTATTTCAAAGGATAAACTACGGCAATATTTGAAATTAATTATCTGAGTATTTGAAAGCTCAGATTATTAATGTTAAAATGACATAGAAATTAACTAGCATCTCGGAGACACATATGCTGAAATAGAGGAAAAATTAAAAGAAAAAGCATCCTGAAGTTAACATATAATTCTATAAACTAAGGTCAAAAAGTTTTCCTTATCCATACCACCAGTTTCTGATCTCACCTGTCAATTATCAAGGACTTTGCAACCTTGTTTGCCTGCTCTTTGAGGGAAGATATGATGTGTCTTCTGCTGGTGTGTGAAAGACCCAGATAATCAATGGGAAGGTGACTGTTATAGAGGCACTTGGACAATGCCCTTAATAATATACTTTAACTTTTGGTCAGCCCTGAAGTGATCAGGCAGTTGGACTAGATGGTTGTTGTAGGTCCCTTCCAACTGAACTGAACTATAGAGGGTTTCAAACACCTTGGGGTTTTTGTTGTTGTTGTGTTTTATAAATTGATATTATCCTATTAGGAAAATTCACTTGGTTATAAGGGTGCCAACTGATGTCTTGTCCTTACCCCACAGAGCAGAACATGGATGTGTTAGATTTCCCATTCTTTCTTCTGTGCTGCCTCAGTATGAGCAATGCTGAGAGCAGGCCGATATCATTTACTCTCTATAGTTCTGAGACTGCTATGTACAGCTCTGCTAGTGCCAGGGCTGAATTTAAGCTACTTGTTGTTTCAGATTTGGACAGAGAATTTTTACATATACTTTGCATTGCACCCAAATGTATCAGATAGTAGTTGCTGATTGTCACTGTTCTAGATTACATTCAAAGCAGCGAGGCAGATATGACAGGTCTCACTTTACCTGTAGAATCTATACTCCCCTGGTTTCTTACAATTTTGAATTTCCATATTAATCGTGTATGAAAACATAACCTGGCCTTATAAAGACCCTTTTTTTTTTATGCTTCCAACTCCATGAAGGTGTGGAACTTCGAGACAATAGATGCTGCTGATTCTGTGGATGACACAGGGTTACTAGAGGTCGAACCTATGAATGAACTTCATGTCGGCAGGAATGTCAGTCTGAGTTTCATGTCAAAAGTTCATGACTGTGGACAGCCCGTTTGGTATGCTCAGGTAAGACACACTCAAGTACATACATCTCTGTGGAGAAACACGGAATGAGGGAGGTGATGTTAAGTAACAGCAGGAGTCCATTACAAATCAGTATATTTCTTTTTTGTAGAATTCAATCTGCTTCTGGATCTATATATCATAAAAAACCTTCTTATTTTGTATATATATAAAATATTCTTTCAAACACTGGAACAAGTTTGCTAGAGAGGTGGTTTATGTCCCAGGCCTGTCAGTGTTTAAGAGGCACTTGGACATTGCCCTTAATAATATACTTTAACTTTTGGTCAGCCCTGAAGTGATCAGGCAGTTGGACTAGATGGTTATTGTAGGTCCCTTCCAACTGAACTGAACTGTGCTATGCTATGCTATTCTATTCTATGCTATTCTATATTTTTAGTGTATAGTAACTATTCACTAGTTATTAGAGTCTCACCAGTGTGAGACTCTGGCTTTCAGAGCCAGAACTGCATAAGAATAGGAGAATGTCGAAAGGTATTGTCCAAGTACTGTTATCTTGGACTGATGGATAGGACTGATAGGACCAACATCACCACATTCAGTCATTTCAGTTTCACAATGATACTCATTAAGGAATTTTTAAGGAGCCATCATGGGCAGTTTTCTTTCCAAATTGAATTTGAAAATATTCAAATTACATGTTTTGCTTTTTCTTCTTCAGGATACCAACGGAGCAATCTGGAAGCTGGATTTGACGTTTTCAAATATGGTAAGTTTGTTTTCTTTTTCTTTCTTCTGATTTCTTCAATTCCTTTGCAATAACTTCCTTTAACTATACTGGATACCTCTGCAATGAAGTTTGTGTTTTATGAAGCTGCACAGTTGAAAATTTTAGCATTGAAATAGATTTTTTTTTTCCCTTAAAATTTTATTTTATTTTCATAATGTTATTGATTACAATGATTGTGCAGGATTATAAAAAATAATTTTATTTTTGATTCCTGAAATTTTGGCTGCCAAATTCAAGGAGTTTTATTCTCATAAACCAGTAATAAAAGTTGCATGGATGCAGGAAACGAGTTCAAAGAGTATTGATATATCCTGTCTAGATAGGTGTTTGAAACAATCCTTACTGTTGTCTCTAAAGAACTAGGAAAAACAAGGAGAAGATTAAATGCACTTCACATGTTTTATCCTACTGGTTACTAGTGTTACCGCTGGAGATGTTTTTGATGGAGAAATAGATGATGCAGTTAAAATGGGGGCATTTAATTTTTGCTGCCGAACATATTAAGTAGATGGGAACAATCCCTTTGAGTGGAATAAAGTTCTCTGGCAACAGGTAAAATTATGTTCCAAGAATTTTATGGTAAATAAAAGATGTACAAAGCATACTATAAAAACTAATGTAAAAATGTATAGCAAAACCTGGAATTCCTTGGATGATGAAATGATTTCCCGGGCAGCATAAGCCCTAGGCTTGAGAGCATTTTCTTTGCCTTCAGAGCAATAGCTGTTTGTTAAAAATATTAATTCCAAGCCTGAAACCACTAATTAAAGGCATTCCCCTTTATTTTCATATAGAAAATGACGGCATTTTAAATGAACTGAATGTTCCTACACTAATTTTGCTCATGATCTTCCTATGAACATTTAAATTAAAAAAAAAGGGGGAGGGAATTGCATATAGGTACCTCATGCATGCCAAATTTTGTTCACACAAACAGCACCTGTGTAAGTTTTTCAGGTTCATTGTAGGTATGGCTGGTAATACCTTGTAAGTGCAGCTCCAGAATGTAGCAGAATTTCTGTTCTTCTGTTTTGCCCTGCAGACCCGTGATCCAGAGTGCCTGTATACCTTTCACTCTGGAAGAATTGAAGCCATGAGTGTCTCTCCCATTACATACCTTCTGGCTACCACTGCTCTTGACCGTAAGTATACTACTCCTTTCCTCTCATACCGCTGTAATTATTGGTTTTGAAGAGCAATGATGCTTGGTTTGGAACTATTCTGTTCTGAACTGAAGTTGTGTATTTGCTCTTGAGAAGTCAAAAGTCACTTTACAGACAATTGTTATTCCTGGGATCAGTTCCTTCATAGTTAAGACAAATCATTTATGTTTTGAAATAATGCATTAAGGCTGCTTCATCTGGGATTTTAACAAGAGAAGTTTTTTATGGGAAGCTTTGTAAATACTGTTGGTTCTGAAGGAATGGCTGAAAATATCAGACATTTGGTTTGAATAATAGCAGTTGTATTCAAGGCTCTGGATCGATAAATGTTGGGATCTTTGTTTTGTAAGGAGTTACATACATCTCCAGCATTGTGTAAGTCATTGTGAATATTAATATTTGTGGCTTTCTTAGAAAATGCAATAGCTATCAAGCTCTCAAAAACAGCTAACGTAATTACAGACATATTTATTTAACTTATACAAATATTGCCATTTAGGCTTCTCACAGTTAGGTTTATCATGGTTTGAAAGAAGAACCACTGGCCCGAACATTAACAATGTCATTTACACTTCTCAGAAAATGCTACAAGGTCTTTAACTCAATTCTTGTCAGCAGTATCTTGTCATTTGTCTGTTTTATACAATGTACATGCACTTCTAGCCTGAAGACAAACTCCTGCCAGTTGAGCAAATGACACTTAGGATACATGCCAGCTGGAATGGAATTTTATGCAGACCAATATGTGTGTCTACTAATCTGTTAATTTCACCTCTGGTGAAATTGGCTTTTCTTTGGATAATCTTCCATTTTCTCCATTTAAATATTTTCCTCCCTAGGCAATTCCAAGTAGTAGCGTATCATCTTTTCCTATGTTGTCAATACAGATTTTCCTTACAGTATTTCACAGTTCTGTGATTACTTGAAAATTACACATTGTGGTCAGCATGTGACTTCTTATTATAACCCTCAGCCCTGACTTACAGGCTCTTGGGAGCCTGTAAGTTAAAGAGTGAAGAAAGCTTATATTTTGTTCATGAGCACTATGCTAGCTGTGGTACTCTGTACCCATCAGTCATGTCTTTTCAGATGGGTGTTTGATACTCAAAGACAAAAACTAATAACTTTCTGTCCAGCTTTAAATAAATAGACATTTCTCCATAAATCTTAAAATATAAGTGATGTTGCAAGAAATAAATTCTTACTGTCTCCTTTCCACACAGGGTCAGTGCGTATCTATGATTTCATCAGCAACAGTCAACTGAGTGAAATTAAGTTTAAACAAGGAGGAACAGCACTGATATGGGCACCTCGTGTTGTGAGTTTTTGCTAGTATGTTAACAAAAATTCATACAGGGCCTATGAGCCTGCCAGCATCAAGAAAGTTGCTCACAATACAAGACCTTAAAGAATTCACTGTTAGGCCGTGCTGGAATTTACTGTAGTATTATGTATGTATAAGTTTGTGGAGTAGTATGTATGTATAATAGTATGTGTACAGTTTGACTTTACTGTGGATTGTCAGGTATCTTGCTTTTTGTCTTCCTGAGATTTTAAAATCAGATCTCAGTGTGCAGTCCCAGGAAGCAGTCTTAGTTTATAGACTAATAGCTTCTATTTAACCCACGCAGAGTAATTGTCAATTAACATGAGTTAGTTAACACATTTTGAAATGACAGCCCAGACAATCCACAAACATTTGGAGATAAATCATAAAAAACTGTTGCCAGAACTGATCATTTGTGGAGTGTGGAGTCTATCACTTTTAGACATATTTGCTAATTTTAATTAAAATAGCATCTAGTTATGTTTTTGAGGAAACATAGCAAGCCTGGTGGGTTAATTATAAGCAAAGTTATGGAGGAAAGTGCTTACTTGAATTTCCAAGGCAAGGGTAACACTGGAACAGTGCTATTACAACTACAATTCTGGCCATGCAGACTTTCAGGGATGCTGTTAGGTGATGACCTATACATTCAAGAGGTAAGCTGATTGTCACAATAAATTGTACAGCATTACAAAACTGACTCAGTTCAGTTTTACAAAAGTTGGCACTAAATACAATCTGAAAAATCAAAGGTATTTAGTGTACCTAGCTGCATTTAAAATCCCATTAGATACTTACACATAGCTTAAGGTGCTCAAATATATTTGAAAATCTGTGCTGTTAATCTAAGAAAATTTCATCCAACATATTTTGAAGCATCTGTGTACCATAATATCCTCATAGGCAAGCTAGCAATGTACAGGTTAGATAAGTGAACAGTGACACGGATTTAAAACTGCCTAAATGGCTGGGCCCCAGGGAATAGTGATCAGCAGCACAAAGTCCAGTTAGAGGCAAGCCTCTAGCAGTGTACCCTAGGGATGATTACAGGTGCCAATATTCTTCATTAATTACCTGGACACTGGAACAGAGTGCACCCTCAGCAAGTTCACAGATGGTACAAAACTGAGAGGAGTGGCTGGTACTCTAGAGGGTTGTGCTGCCATTCAGGGGGATCTGACCATGCTGGAGAATTGGGCTGAGGTGAATCTCATGAAATTCAACAAGGGAAAATGTGAAGTCCTGCATCTGGGGTGGAATAAGCCCAGGCACCAGTACTGTCTGGGGGCCCACTAGCTGGAGAGCAGTTCTGCAGAGAAGGATCTTGGGATCCTGGGAGACAGCAAGCTGACCATGAGCCAGCAATGCACCCAAAGAAGTCCAACAGCATCCTGGGCTGCATTAGCAAGGGCGTTACCAGCTGATCGAGGGAGGTGATCCTTCCTCTCCACTCAGCACTGGGGAGGCCACATCTGGAGTGCTGGCTCCCTAATAAAAGAAAAATATGGACTTAATGGACGGAATCAAACGCAGAGCCATAAATTTGAGGTCCATGAGTGACTCCCCTTGATCATTTACTAAGCAATGCTATCGTACACCTGCTTATTACAGAGGGGCTTTTTAAGATAAGACATCACGGGCTGATGTCCCCAGATAATGGAAAGACAGTTCCCCCAGCTCCCTTCTGAACAATAAACTTTTTCATACCTAAGATCATACTTTTGCCAATCGCTCACAGAGCTTATCCATTCACCCTCATCTCTTCACACAGCAATTCTTCTGGTCTCATTTCTGGTGTGCATTAATATTGATCTGTCCCGTGTCTGGAGCTGGCTCAGCTTATAAATCATTTCAAGACATTACCATATTTGGCTAATATCAGCTAAATCTGCAAGTCCAGCTAGATCCAGCTAAAACACAGGCCTGTTTCTGCTAACTCTTCTCTCACAATTCAAGCCTGTCTACATTATTAGAAATTGGCTTACCTACAGGGCTTATGGTAAAGACTCCATAGCCTCCTCTTTCCATCTCAAGTAGCTGTCCCTATTGATGACTGTACTTTACATGGAGTCAGCCAGACCCAAGCCTGTGCCCTCACCTCTTCAAAAATCATACCCACATTTGATGCCCAATATTATATTCAGGGTAATATAATAATTCCTTTTTTGAGTTCCAACTCTTCTCCTTAAGAAAAAGCTACTGATATATTTGTATATCAGTATGAATTACCTCTTCCTTAGAGGTTACAACCACATCCTCATTAACATTTCCAGTCTAAAAGCCATGTTATCAGCAAAAAAAACCCCAACCCAAACCAAAAAATAACCCCCAGTCCTCCCACTCACTTTATGGTAGCATATTAGAGAGGATAAACATTTCCCATGTATGCGATATTCTTTGTGCTTTAGCAACACTTCCATGTAAGATGAGTTACGGGTTAACACCAGAGCATTACAGATTCTCATCCTAAGCTCTCAGATGTACACTGTGATTTTTTTCTTCATTCTTCCACTCAAAGGTAAATCCTAAAGGAGGTCTAATTGCAGTGGGGTTTGAAGATGGCGTTGTCCGCATAATTGAAGTTTATGATCCCAAAGGACTGCCTGTTCTTGCAGGACAGACCAATACAGAGAATGCAGAGATAAATCTGAAACAAGCTTTCAAACCTCATGTTACTGCAGTTACAGCCTTGGCATATGAACCAAATGGAGATGTGCTTGCCACAGGGGTATGTATCACTTCTTTTGGTTATTTTTATTAAGCCACAGATGTAGAGATTATTTAAAGAGATAAGGTAAAGTTTGTTTACTGACAACACAGTTATACTTCTGTTATTGCTGTTGATCGCTTCTTGTAGTTCTCTGCAGTGCTGGGGGAAGAGAAGGATCTGTTTGCACTCACATTTGTTTTCTGAAGGAAAGCAACCGTGCAATTCATACAATTAATTTTGTGAATTACTGGACTGTTTAGTGTGAATGCTGTAATCCTCTTTGAAGATGGATTTGGTTCACTTTGGAATTAGTTTAGTAGTATCTTGGAATTAGTAAAAGCAAGTCTGTTTGTACACCACCTTGGCAGCCCTCCAGTTGCTACCCAGCAGTGCTTGGCCTTACAACAGGATCGACCAGTTGGTTTGTCAGTGTGCTTGCTAGTCTTTGAGATGATTTCCAGTCAATGTAGTCTCTCTTTTTAAAAGCTAGCCTTCAGCCATGGTCAGTGCATTTGCAGTTACATGTTCTTGAGCTGAATCGCCATGCATTTCACTTCATGCAGGTTTTAAGCTGCCATGCATCATGTTGTGCACCAGTTCTGGATTTTCTTGTTATCCAGGGAAGTCAGCCTGAGCTGTCTTATCTGAAAAATCAGCCCTGAGCCTGAGCTTTAGAGGAGCTCCTGGGGCAATGGGCAGAAAGCACATGGCTGGGGATGCCAGGTGAGGCCCATCAGGGCAATTAAGGGCTATGGGTGCGCTCAGGGCCCTGGATTAACGTGGGCAGGATTTTTATTTCCTCCCTGGAATCATCATGGAAGTCCAATTCTAAGTTCCAAGGCACTTGTAAGTCCCCCTGTTGAGCCACAAAACATTCGAAGTATGTGTTTATGTTATAAAGTACTTACAGTCTTTTGAATTTTTGGTCAGCTTTGATTCAGTCATCTTTGTTTTTTTTTCTCAGAGTAAAGACAAAACTGTTTTCTTTTTTGCTGTTGAAGATGAATACGAGCCAATTGGATTCATCTGTGTCCCTGGGCCTGTGCAGGCATTACAGTGGTCTCCACCTTCTCATGTGAGTAATGCATGTTTGTTTTCTTTCCTTCCCTACAGTGTTAAAATGTCATTTTGAAAAGAACTTCCAATGAAAATAGATGAAGATCCATGACCCTAGCCATGTTCTCTATAGACAATGCAAAAGATGTTTTGCTACTTTGTCCTTCATGCTGCTTCAGAATGGCAGATAGGTTCTGTGTAGCTGTATCTCTGGTTCAGTCACTTTGGATATATTTTGGACTTTGGATAATAAAGAGCAGAAACATATGCAAACCACAAAATTTTGCTCAGCTTTTTGAGTTCCTGCCTTGAAGAAACAAGCCTCTGCCTCAGCTTTTGGAAGGTCTTAGTCTTCTTTGATAAAAGAGTTATTTGAGCATTATTGCTGTGCCTCTTGCCCATATTAAAACAGGCTTTTGCAAAGCTTTCGGACCACATTGAGAAAGCTTTTGGGTGCTTCTTGGAATTCACACTCTGTATTTGAAGTGTCTCAGTGACATATTCAAATAGATTCTTGGTAATATTTTAAAACTTTTATAAGGTTAGAGTAACATCTGAAACTTTGGTTGGTCCAGTATTCTTATTTAGAGGGGAGATTGTTCATTATATTTAGATGCTGACAAAGTGGCCAGCAAGATACATTATACTGGTGCACAGTGGCAAAGTGTAGCTAATTGTTGCTTGTTCATGGGAACTGATAAAAACTGTATTGGTAAAAGAACTCTTGCTGATATGAACTCTATCTTACTGCAGAAATGACAGATCTTGATCTGACAGTTGCATTTTGAGTCCTTTCCTTGAGGACAAGGTACTCCTACTTACTAAAAAAGCACCCATCATGTCTTCGATGTGTTAGATTCCCTCTGAGTAATTTTGTCCACCAGTACTGTGTCTCCACTGCTAGATGTGAACACTTACTAAACACAGTACAAGCATCTGAGTGTTACACTACTTTTTTTATCTTTAAAAAAAACACCTTGGGGGTTAAATACTATATATTTAATGAATGCATTTGTAAGGCTGAGATTTTATAGGCACAAGAACCATATCATTCATAGTTAAGGTTTCCATAGCAACTCTAATATGCCCCCTTTGCACATTTTTAGTGATGGGTCAGATAAAATAACGCTCTCTCTGTTCTCCAGATAGCTTATGAAAATTGAAACTAAATACAGACTTGCCTTTTAAAATCTCAAAACACTAAATAATTATTACCCTCACCTCGCCTATTCTTCCTAACTTTGCATTTTAAAGGACCTGGCAGGTACTAGCAAAGCACAAACAAACTCAAAGCTAAATAGGATTTGGCAAGATTCTGAGCCCAGTCTTGAAGATATAAAGCATTTATTAGTATAGAAACATACGAAATTTCAAACAATTATCAAACCAAAACCTCAGTTCCTAACTTTTGGGTCAGATCCATCCTTTAGTTTAACCAAACTCCCAAAATATAATCATGCTGCTTCCAAGCTAGATAGTGTCAGAATGATAGCTGTTTTGTATATGGCAAGGACGTCTTCAATTCCTTAGCTTTGCCTAGGATACATAGTATAAAAGAAGCTCACAGATTTCTGATGTCCATTTAAAAAAGAGCACAGTTAGAGTTAATGCCTCCTGGCTGGAACTTGGCTTTCTACCTATGCATCTTCTGACTAACTTTTTCCCATTGCTGTCAATTCCATGTATACATCTACCCTATACTTGTATTTTTTGTGGTTTTGTACAGGTGAAGAGCACACTGCTCATCCTTTGTGAGAATGGCTTTGCTCTTCAGGTTCCTGCCCCTCTCCCTGAGGAACAGGATACAGTGTCCACCTATCAAATAAAAAACCTGCCGACACAGTACTTCCATTTTTATAGTATTAAATCGCGAATCAAGGTAAAGAATTCTCCTGTGGAGGAATTTAATGTTCTTCATGTGCCAGAAGACAAAACTACCCAAAAAGGTTTCTAGTCCCTGTGTTGCACCATAGGATTTTTGCTAAGCGTCTTGAAGAGGAAGGCCAGGTAGAGTCCATTTGTGGCTGAGTTTCAACATTTGAAATTAGAAGTTGTTGTTTGTTTATTCAAATAGAACATACATCACACTGAAAGCATGATGTGCATTTTGATTAGAATTAGAAGATAGCATTAGTGAAAGGGAAAGGTAGTATAGCGCATTAGTTCTCAAAATATTTTCATTTTGGTAATTCTCAGAAGAAGTATATTTCTTGTGGTTGATGTTAGCCCTGTAGGAAATTCCTTTGAACAGTCATAAACACCCATGTGGTCACTTTGAGGCAAACATGAAACATCTTTTTTTTTTTCCCAGCAGTTATATATTTCTGATTTTTTAAAAATGTTGTAATAACTTTAAAGGGGTGGTTTTTATTTCTGAATGAGAACTAGCATTTTAGTAGATATGCGGGGCCAAAGGAAAAAAGTTATGCTGGTGTTAGGTTCAGGAGCAGAGCTCCAGTGAGCGGGCTCTCAGACCCATGTTCAATCCATCACAATCCAACAGCCTCTCTAGTTCTATTCTTAACCTGTGATTTCTCTGCTTTCTCTATTAACTGCTTCTGTCTTCTGAATGGTGCATTACTGAATGTCAGGCAAAGCCGCATTTCTTGTTATAACTAGGAGGAAGTCAGCATTCAGGAGGAAGATTTCTTGGTGGTTTTCTCACAGGAAGAACCAGAAGAATGATCACAAAGCTAGCATACATATGTAAGGAAAGATTGAAAGAATGTGTGTGGAGTTTTATTGTTTTTTTTTTTTTTAGTCAAAAGAAAAGAATATTGTTGGGAGACACTATAAATCTTTAAAAATAGAGAAGGTTTCTACAGGTCTCTTTTTCATCTGGGAATAGATCAATAATTAATAAGTTGCAACGAGGATGTTCTAGATAAGACTTAAGGAAAGATTTCTAATAGTGAGGGTGGTGAAGCACTAACATAGTTTGCGTAGGCTGTAGAGTCCCCATAGCAGGAGATTTTTGCAGGGTAGGTCAGACAAACATCAGCTGATAATATTTAAGGTTTAGCTGATTCTGCTTTCAGGCAAAAGAATGCTCTTTTGAGATTCTTTCCAGACCTTTCTCTGTGATTTGCTATCTAATATCTTCTTAGGAAGATGCTGTTTTACAGAATGTTTGATATTTGTTTGTGCTAAAGTAGGCTTGAATGGAAAGGGGGTTTTCAAGGTTTTATAAATCTGCAAGTGTCTTCCCTTCATTGTTCAGAAGAAGTAAAGTCCATTACAACTTCTCTTTTTTTACTCTACATCAATGATGCACTAGAACTCGGGAATTTGAATTCAGCTTTCCAGTGCTTTTCTTTCTCCTGGGCAGGCAAGGATAGGTTTTAGGAGTTCTGCAGAAGTAGTATGCTCATAGTGGTTAATATTGGGAATAATCTCTCTGAGGAAATGCTGAAGTCTGCTTCTCATGCAAAATGGTTTCTGTTTCAAAGGACCATGAGTTAAAATACTTTGGAGGAGGAAAATGGGGGCATTCCACTGGAGACTCCCATGAAGTCTGGTTGATCTCTGCTTAGTTGATGGAAAAGAGATTTCTCTAGATATTCTGTATGTATAATGCCAGGACCACCCTGGATTTCATTTATGAGACTCCTTCGGTCAGTAATGCGTGGAGTGCCTTGGTTTCATGTCTCCGTGTTTTTCTGCATGTTGTAATAGCTGGAAGAGGAGATTGCACTGAGAGAGAAAAGAAAGCAGGAGAAGGAAAAAGCAAAACTTGAATGGATAAAGCAGCAACAGGAGATGGGAAAGGAGATAAAAGAAGAAGAACCTGAAGAGGAACCCGAAGAAGAGCCATTGCCACCTCTCTACATACCAGAGGAGCCCAGTCCCATCCTCTGTGGGTTTTATTCAGCACCAGGAAAATTTTGGCTTTCCTTGGTAAATCAATTTTTATTTCATGTTGATGGGATTGCAAGATGTGGCAACCTTCCCTTCACATCTGCGTGCCTTAGAAAACTGATTATCTGAAACCTGCCATCTCTAGGTCATGGAATTCTCTTCATACTTGATAGTTCCAATGGTCTTTGTGAAGTTTCCAGTAGGTACGCTTCCTGGTGATGCCTGAATGGGCACAAAGGCTAAGCTGTTCCCTACAAGCAGAAGGTAGAATCTTAACATATTGGTAGGATGGCTTGTAATGCCAGTGATCTTGATAGATTTTTCCCTGTGGGTAAATAGGATCTCTAGATGTTTGGAAGTAACATTTTCTAACCTATCGTAGAACCTTAAGAAAGGAAGAATTATTCTGAAAATTACATTTACCTAGTCAACTGCTTCAGTGTTCTTTTGTCACCATTTCTTTATGGTCCTTCTCTTCTTCAGGGTGGGTATGACTCAGGGTTCCTCTATCATTGTGAATTCTCAAATGATCACCAAGACGACCCTGAAAACAAGAAAGATGAACCCTTTGAAGTGATTCCTATTGAGGACACTGACGACAATCCCATCCACCAAATCTCCTTCTGGTAAAACATTGTGATGAAATTGAACTTGGAAGGGAGGAGGGTACAGTGTTTTGTCCCTTTTTAATTGTGGCTCAACTCTAGCATGCAGGAACTCTCTCTGGTTTTCCTGGTACTGAGTTTCACTTAAAATTCCCAATGGACACAGTTCGGTGCTGTGTCTGACAATAATTTAAAAAGCCCTTCCAAGATGAAAATGTCTGATTTCTAATTAAGTACTGATTAGGACTCAAACATCCTAGATTGTAGAACTCCAGGAGAACCATTAGAAGTCTCTGCAAGTTGGGATCACCAGAACAACAGTTCTTTTTTATAGTTAGGAAAGAGAGGAACACAGTTAGCCCCTCAAGGAGAACATGGAGGGATAATTCCATCCCTCTTGTGCAAAGAATACAGGCTTCTCAGGACATTCTGTGAACTGTACAAATGAAAAGGGTGAACTATTTTCAGACTCTCAACATTAGGTTCCCTGTAAGGCTAGGCATGTCCTGCATCTAAGGAGGCAGGTTTAGTTCAGGCTTTAATCTACAGCTGGCTGCATTCGCCACCATCTGTACTAGATGGCGAGCAGGGAAGGAAAACTGTTTTTCTAGCTCTGAACTTGGTGTCTGCTACCCTGCCCAACTCAGGGCTGAGACCAGTTCCATGATAGCCAGCAAGTGCTGGAACATTCCTGAGCAGTCAGTTAGCTGGAAAAAATTTTGTAGTAGTATCACACATACTTTAAATGGTCCAAATACTTTGCTCCCAGCTTACAAACTTGGGAAAGCTACATTTATTAAGTTAGATTAGCTCTTTTCAAGTATCATGTTTTGGGCTGTGGCCTTACTTGTTACAAGTTGCCTGCTATTACTGTTTCTTGTTGCTTATTTGACAGTACCAGCAGATTATTGATGTTCTGTGGGATGCAAAATGGTGCGCTGCGTGTTTATCCTCTCCAAGATAAAGACCTCAAAGTGAATACCCTGAAGGAATACTGGTCCTTCAATGTACATGACAATGATTATGGCCAGATCCAGGGGATCTGTTCTAGTTATGATGATAGGTTTCTGATTACTTGTGGTGGAGATGGAAACATTTTTACTTTCAACATCTTGTCTCCAGAGGATGTTCACAAAGAGCTAAAAGCCAAAATCCCCTCTCCTAGGGTAAGTCGCTACCCTCTTTCACTGAATTAGGCCTATTTACAATGAAACTACTGCAGGTGGGCAAAATCCAGTTCAATTATTTGGTATCATAGATCTTTCATAGCAAAAGCTGAGCTTTCCCAAACAATTTGGAAGAAGAGCTCTTGCAAAACGTTCCCTAATAAACAGGCACTATGACTGCATTGTTCCTTCGCAATGTTTTGTGTTTTTCTCCAAATAAGCATAGTATATGTTGTTCACGTATAATATTCTACTAGTCTTTTCCCACTCAAAGCTGTAATCATGCACATGCCTAGAATGAAAGAACCACAAGGATTTGTCATACTTAATACCTGTCTTTGATTTAATTCCAGTAAAGTATGATTCTGCTCTGGATGGGGATTCTAGAAATAATGTTGGAGAATACCAAACATATAGTTTCTCAGTGCATCTGGTACATTCATATACAATTCACAAGTTGGATTTTTTAAATTTGCAAAATAGCACAGCATGATGCTGATCCTGTTGCTCTTTCACTCTTGGACAGCATTAGCAGTCATGATTTTACAGATGTCCTGTAATCACTATAGAGCTCATCACCTTTAGCATGTTTGAACAGATGACACTGGAACTCGATAACAGTTCTACTGATAATACACAAAAAGAGAGAGGTGTCAACTTCCCCACTGAAAATGTTCAGAATTTATTGAATTTTTAAAAAATCTCTTGAGTGCCTGAATTAAACAAATATAACTTGAAAGAAGCAGTGAGACCTGTTGAGTAAAGAAGTGTTATCATGCACAATGAATTTTGGAGTAGATATACATTCAGTACAGTTTAAAGATCTTGAAAGTGTCAACATAAAACAAATCCAACTTTTAAATATTTTTAATAGTAGTTGGTAACTACATTTTGAAAGATGCTTGACGAGGGAGACAAAGAGGAAATTGTGATTTTGATCATTTAGTTGCATTGTTCGTGAGTAGTTGGAATTCTTTGTCAGTATCACAAGAATATATAGCACTGAGAATAGACTCAAAATAATTTTCTTAAACTAAGTGGATGATTGGAACCTGTGATATCAGAGCCTTGCTAGCTCCAGTATTACAAGTAGTGATTAATATACAACTATAAAGCATATATACAGTTTTATCATTTTGAGTATGTAAGTAGCTCTATATAAAGATCTTTATGGTCAATTTCTATTGTTCAGGCTAGCAACATTGCTTAATGACCATCCTAATAGAGTTTTTCCCTTATCAAAGTATATCTTCATTAAGTATCTATTCTAGTTTTAAGTCATGTGGAAGATTTTAAAAATTCCATCTTCATTAAACTTAATGAGATTCTTAGAGAATCAAATACAAATCCTCTGAAACTAATTGAGTTAAATTACAGATCAATTTAGTATGACTGTATTCACTGTAGGATGGTAGGCCCTCCTCTTTTTTTAGAGCATGATTGCCTAGGGAAATGAGGCTTGTGCGACTGCAGTGTCCATCCATCTGTCATTCTTCACAGCTAATAACTGTGAACCCATTATGCAGCCAGCAGAAGCAAACCAGATGAATTACACGTGTAACTTGGAATTAGCCCAGGATATGTTGTCTCTTGTCAACCTGGCAATGAGGGGAGACAAGAAAATTGGGTTTGGGGGGTAGAGAACCAAAGAAGTTATGGGACAGAGTGAAGTTAAGATAAGCAATGATGGTTATTGTTAATGGGGAGGATATAGGATTTGTGTTGTCTGTCCCTAAGAACCATGCTTCATTAGTTCTTTTACATGTAAACCAACTTAATTGCTTTTTGTTCTTGAAACATTAAACCCAGGTATTTAAGGCCCATATAGCAATATTGATCACGAAGGTTTCTTTAGGTTTTGTGAGAGGCAATGGGAGCTCTGTCTTAATGTTTGTAAAAGCTTTATTGTCTGTTGAAACTATTATTGCTTGTTTAAAGTCAAGACCACATTTTTATTCCAGAGTGGTCTTGAGAAGGAGAAGGCTGCTGAAGACATTGAGGATCCCAATGCCTACAAGTAAGAGGTGCTTGGATAATGGTGAAAGAGATTTTCAAGTGTTGGCAGCTCTTTCTTCAGGCCACATACTTCTTTTTGCCTCCTAAGAGGAGGGAGAAATTGATCACCCTGAATTTGGGTCATTTCCTTGTTACACACAAAGTTTTTTCAGCCTTTCCCTCCATTTCATCTACTTTTCTGTGGTAGTAATTCAAATATGGTACTCTGAGACTTACTTAACTTCAGACTACAGAGACAACACAAGGTCAAGGTCAAAGCCCTATGATGTTAGGACAGTACAAATATATAGGAAGATGATTCCTTTCTAAGTTACCTTCAGAGCCATTGTGTTCACTGGGATTTTAAGGCTGTCAAGGAAATGTAAAAGGTTACATAAACTGTAATCTTTCCTCTCTTCCATTGAGATAATACCATTTCCTTTTTCATGCATTTTCAGCATTGAGGAAGTCAAGCAGAAAAAGGAGTATGAACGGGTAATGAAGGAAGCTGAAGAAAAAAAAAAAAAGAAAAGAGAGGAGTTAATTGCACTGAGGCATGAGTTTCTTTCTCTTCTTCAAAAGAATCAGGAGTTGCCCAAGCACATGCAGCTGCACAGAGAGGTACATCTGGTTTTTATAAGGGTCATTTACCTTTAGAGGCACCTTCTTCTAAAATGTTGCTACCCGATGTGTTGGGGCCAAAGATGTTCAACCCTTTGGATTAAGGTAGTTCTATGAATATATAATTTACTGGGACTTCTGAATCACAGCTGATTTAAGAAGTATGTGGGAAAAATATGGTTATCTGTGGAGATCTGAATAGCTCCTGAAATAAAAGATTGTGTTGATGTGCATGGAACTCTGGCACCTGGGCAAAAATATTTATTACCAAAGCCTAGTAGCCAAGGTAATGTGGTGCTGGGTTTTCTGTCTTTCTGCAGCAGTATGAGATGGACCATAGGATCTTTGAGGAGCTGAATAGGCAGACAGCACAGAGAATCCAGTTAGTGCAAAAGGAGCTGGCTTGGGAACATGAGAAACACTTGATTGGACTGCAGAAACTACAAAATCAGTAACCGCTTTTCTTCTACTTCTCCCTCTGACCTTGCATGGGGCTTGTCATTTACGAAGTTGTACCTCCACAAGGAAAAAGAATGTGATTTTTTTTTTTTCCCCTCATATAATCAATATTTCTTTTGTTCTGTTATGATTCTGTTCTTATTTTACTTGGAACATACACAAGAGTATATACTGATATATGGGTGTACGTACTTCTTTTAAATCTTTGGTAAAAATTCAGATATGCAAATCAAGGAAGCAGCTTCATTCTGATTCACTTCTATGTGAAGAAAACTGGGGGTTTTTTTGAGACTAAGTTTGCCTGGGTTTTTTCCAGTAAGTTCAGTAAGAAGCAGGAACTCTTATTGGAACTTTGAAGAACAACCTGTGAAATGAATCCCTGTTTTTCAGGCATGTTGCACGTCTGTCAGATATTTTAGTGTCATTGCTAACACAATGTTCCCTATATAGTTTAAAGTTATGAAATGAACTTTCTCAGGAACACAAGTTTAAGGGCAAGGTGCATTTTGGGTTGGTTTCTTAAATCTAAATATACAGCAAAAGATGAATTCCTAAAAATAAATACACAATAGAAATAATACACAATAACAAAAACGCCGTAGACACACAGAGAGTGTGACTGGGAAAAAGACTTGAATGAACATGTTTTTAATCAGTCCTTAATGGAAGATGAAAGATATTCCCATGAAGAACCTGGTGTAAGTTTCAATATTGGGAGAGGCCTTAATATGTTTATTCTTGAGCATCTCCATTCTTAGATTGGATAAAAGTCAATAGATAGTGTCAGATGTCATCATGCTATTACTTACTGACTTGTGAATTTACATGTAATGATTGTACGTGCAATAAGTAAACTACATTATTCATGTCCTTTTGGTCAAGGAAAAATGGTAGGTTATGCCTACTGACATCAGACAGTTTTGTCTAATTTGGCTTTTCAGGTTTCGGGACTCACTGGAATTTGACACTGTTGTTGTTCATGCTATTCAAAGCAATCATCAGATTTCCACCTACAGACTTCTAGCAATGTCTGAGAAATACTACCAAGATAAGGAACATCTGTCATGGAAGAGGACAGTACTTAAACAGGCATGGAAACAAGCAGAAAAAAGGGAGATCATCGGAGAGACAAGGCATACGCATAGCGGTAATGGTGACCGTTTAAATCTTACCAGTTTCTGTCTTTCATCTCAGTTTGTTTTTCTGAGTCCAAGCTAAAGAAATTATAATTTCTTTAGGTACAGGTAAAGAAATTTAACTGTGGTATGTTTTTTCAGTACCTATATACATAGTAACACATATACATAGTTATGTTTAGGTCAATGCCAGCAATTGTCTGTCAACCCTATGGGTAGAATGTGACTAAGAGTCAAGTCAAAGAACCCAAATATGTTCAGAATGTCCACTGCAGTAGAACTATACTCATCAACACCAGCTCTACAGGAGCCATCCCAGGGGTTTTCCAGTATTTGGGGTTGCACTGTGCTGCATGGTATTTACATCTTCACATGGTTATTTTTTGGTCCAGACGATAGAATTTTCGAGGGCGAGGCTGAAAAGCTGAAGACATCAGAGGTCCGAAAGCCAACCACGCATTATATAGAAAGCAAACGTGAGCAAATCAGAAGAATTGTTGAGAAATCTGACAAGGTGAAAGCTAAGATCATGAAGAGGAAGGCGGAGTGGGATGAATTGTGAGTCTTGAACTGGACTCTGTGCCCTTTCAGTTGTCCTTCTTGTCTGAGGTCAAGTAATGCTATTTAGCTGTCATATGGCACTATAATCTCTCTGCCTAGTTTTCTGTGTTCCTAATGGTTGTAAATAAAATAAATGAGTTTTCACGTATCTCTGAGTCTCAAGAGAGCATTAAAATCTTTCAGTTAGTTTCTATGGTTCTTCTAAAATATTAAAAAACTTGAATTCAGCTAGGTAGCTGCATCTTCAGATAGGGAGTAAAAAGTCGTCTAAATCAATCATGACTGAGGGACACCTAGACCATTACAGTCAACTCTCAGTTAACCCTACCAGCACCACACAGAGCAGATTGTAGAGCTGTAATAGCTGGGTTAGGTCAGTTGTGCTAACATCACGGCCATTATGTGAGTGTTTGTGATATGCCTTCATGTTCCATGCTGGTCTTTATCTTGAGGGGCAAGAAAGGGGGACAAGACATCTTTGAATGCTCATGGAAGTACAGAAGTTCTTCATTAGGAGATGAATGACAGGGAATGGGACCAATGTAGAGACGGAGTACAAGGCTTTTTAAGGTTATTAAGTGTTTAACAATACAGAGTAGGATCAGGTATTCTGTGCTGCAGGCTGGTGAAGTGTTGACACATGGTTCCCTGAGACTGAGAGCAGCATGTACTTGCTAAACCCAGAACTCAGTCCAAACGTAGAGGTTTAACCTGTCCCATGGCAGATCTATGTTATAAGAGTTTTTTCTGAAAAAACAAAACAAAACAAAACAAAAACTGAGGTTTTTGTTCAAACATGCAAGGATATTCTTCTCAAAGTAGCCATTGGTTTCTGAAAGAGGTGTGTGATTCTTGATCCCTAGCTTACCTCCCAAGCCTTGCTGCAGAAATCAGAAGGTATGAAATGACCCTGTTTGTTCATCTGTATGCTTTCTGTCTTAAAGTTCAGCTTTGTTTTGTACCTACCAGATACAAGAGCAAACCTAGTGATGACTATGAGAATCCCAAGGCTGTTGAGGACATCAGAGAAGCACAGGAAAATATGGGATATTATAAGCTGAAGACTGCCACTAACTACAGAGTCCCTGAACACAAGCGTATGAACACTGAGAAGAAGATGGTGCAGCTTACATCCCTGGAAGTGTTGGTATGTAAACTGATTCATTGATGTGTATATTTCCCCCTTTTTGGGGGAGGGAGGATAGTGTATTAGTCACTGAAGAAATTTTTTGAAAGGAAGTCAAAGTGGATGTAGGAAGAGGCCTTGAAAGACAGACTGTCTTGAATCAGCTTTAGTTACAAATCAGCTTTTCTTTTGTTAGCTGTTAGTGCTTCACCAAACTCAAACCTGAATCAATCCAGGATAACTGTCAGCTGGCTCTCTTTATACAAGAAAGAGAATTTACCTTTTCTAGTACTTCAGCA
>NW_009201105.1:33152-61845 GCF_000690835.1 Fulmarus glacialis
GTGGTTTTGAATTCTTCAAAAAATCTTATCATCTAGTATCTGGTATGCTTTCCTTAAAACACTGAACTAAACCGTTACAAAAACAGGGATGTGAGCAAGGACAGGTGTTTCTAGTGTGGCCTCTCCATATTTGCACTTCGGCAATCAAAACGTCTGAGTACTAAGCATTGGTATCTTCCTGAGAAACCAGGTCTTTTGGAGCCACCTTTCTGTGATAGAATTCCTACAGCTACCACAAAGACACAAGAAGCTCAAATGTTGTGCAGTATCTTTGTTGCTTTCCTTTGTGACTTCTTTACCCCCCTCCTTCTTCTCATAGGAACTGTCTTTCATTTTATTTGGCCGGAGTGTAAAAGAGTGACAAATTTCTTTAGCTAAAAGAACAATGAAGAAATATATCTACTGAACTTGGAACTGTCTAGTTGCTCTTTGGTAGGAAGACTTATTTCTTTCCCTGCTTGCTGAGCCTCTTCACTGCATGGTTTATCTTTGTCTGGCGAAGTGTAAGTTATACTGTCAGTGGCCCTGAATCTTCTCCAGTCTTGTCCTCATGAACCAATTGCCTAATCTCAGGCACCCTCTAGGCTGGGTTGCTTTGACAGCGAGGTCTAAGCATTACAGAAGCAATGCTACAGTCTCAGGGGATTTATTGGATCACTTGAATCTCATGCTTGGGCTCCAGTACTTCATTGTGGTGCTGGTGTTACCAGATACCCAGTGATTAACCTAACTCAGTAGGACAAGCGAATGCAATCAAAGGGAATAGTTCTTGTAAACTCCAGGTATACATAGATGAAGAATTCCAGTTACTTCAGGTGGCTAGTGTACAGTGTTGTTTTCTTTTATAAAGATCAGAGAAGTTTCTGCCAAAAATATTAATGTTAGATCACATTCAATTATTATTTCATGTGAAAAGGATAAATTAATACAGCATCTCCTTATCACAGAATCACAGAATGATTGAAGTTGGAAGACACTTCCGATGGTAATCTAGTCCAAACCCTCTGCTCAAGCAGGGCCATCTAGAGCAGATTGCCCAGGACTATGTCCAGATGGCTTTTTAATATCTCCAAGGATGGAGACCCCACAACTTCACTGGGCAATCTGTGCCAGTGCTCAGTCACCCTCACAGTAAAAAAGTGTTTCCTGATGTTCAGAGGGAACCTCCTGTGTTTCAGTTTGTGCCCATCTCCTTTTGCCAGTCACTGGGCACCACTGAAAAGAGCCTGGCTCCATCCCCTTTGCGCCCTCCCTTCAGGTATTTATATACATTGGTGAGATCCCCCCCTAAGCCTTCTCTTCTCCAGGCTGAACAGTCCCAGCTCTCTCAGCCTTTCCTCATATGAGAGATGCTCCAGTCCCCAAATCATCTTAGTGGCCCTTCACTGGACTGTCTCCAGTAGCGTCATCTCTCTCTTGTACTGGGGAGCCGAGAATGGGACACAGCACTCCAGGTGTGACCTCGCCAGTGCTGAGGAGGGATCACCTCCCTCGACCTGTGGTAACACTCCTTAATGCAGTCCAGGATACTGTTAGCCCTCTTCACCACAAGGGCACATTGCTGGCTCATGGTCCACTTGGTGTCCACCAAGACCCACAGGTTCTTTTCTGCAAAACTGCCTTCCAGCTGCTCGGTCCCCCGCCATGTACTGGTGCATGGGGTTGTTCCTCCCCTGATGCAGGACTTTGCACTTCCACTTGTTGAACTTCATGAGGTTGCTGTCAGCCCATGTCTCCAGCCTCTCCCTCTGGATGGCAGCACAACCCTCTGGTGTATCAGCCACTCCTCCCAGTTTTGCCTTATCAGCAGACTTGCTGAGGGTGCAGTCTTGCCCCATCATCCACATAGTTAATGATGTTGAACAGAGCAGAATTATTACTGAATTCTGAATAGAGAATTGCTACTGAGGTCTGCCTACAGGCCAAAAAAGATGCAAACAAGTTGTTACAAACAGTTTTTGCTGCACTTGGCTGTTTAATTCCCACCTCTTACATCTGATATAAGTGGCACTTTTCAGATTAGTGGATCTTCATCTTGAGTTGGAGAAAAAACATTCAGCTGGTGCCAAAGTTTTCTGAGTTGACTTTGGGACTCTGGTTTTCTGGAAGGCCTGGAGAGAATTTGTTTTGGACATCTAGTGGCTTTTATGAAATCCAAAAGCATCTGACAGAATGTTACTTTCTTGCTTTTAATATCGCTATCTACTATACTTCGAAAACTCAGAACTTTGTTCCACTGCTAACCACCTGCAGTAGCTGTGATTTCAGCTTCACCGTCACATATAAAAGACAAGAATTTCATCTGCCTTCCAGAACCTACATTTGTGGAGAACTGCTTCAGCATCTTTGAGGTTATATGAGGTAACGGCTTTGGTTTTATGACTATGTCAAAGAAGTCTGTATTTCTGTACAGCTGTGCATTTGGTAGTGTGTACAGTAAAGGTCCTCTCAGGTATGTTTCTTTTGTCTTGCTTGTTTTACAAAATACTAAAAGAGATCTGATTTTCCTTTTGTTAGTGTATTATTTGTACTACTGGAAAGAGGGCCATGTATCAAAGCCGAGATACTCTCCGTATTTAACGAAATACAGCCCAAATGACTAATCCTCTAAAACTCACAGCTTATTTTCACAGCCTCTGTCTGCTTTCTACATTGCTTCAACATCTCATGTCAAGAAACTCACAATCAAGTCAGGAACTGAGAGAATGGGGAAGCCTCCCTTCCCTTCTTACACCTTTGCTATTCACTGTGAAGAAGAGGAAGAGAGGTGGTTCCAAAGATTTTAAAACCACAGACTGAAAGACAGCTGTTAAAACATGCTAATGTGTGGAGATGGTACAGAAAAGAAAACTAGTATGCAAAGAAGGAAAGTCACTATAACAAGCTTCTTAACCATTACTTGTGTTGGGGAAGACTACGTACTTTTTAAGTGTTCCTGGGGAATCCTGCTAAAATTGTTTTTCCTTTGCAGATCCATAAGAGGAAAGTGAATATGAACAAAGAGATCATGTCTTTGCGGGATCTCAAGGTTTCTATTATTGAGAAGATCAAGTGTTTAGTGCAAGAATTGAAATCCATACAGACAGCCTTGGATTTATCAGAACGTCTCCCTCTTCCCCTGATCCCTCAGTTACACCCAGACGAGGTTCCAGAAAAAAAATTTGAGTATGACAGTGACATCCTCCTGAAGTTCAAAGAGGAGCAGGAGGCCAAGGCAAAGTGCCAGGAACAGTTGGAAGGGTCTCCCTCATCACTTGCATTTAGGCATGGGTTTCTTCGAGCTCCTCCCATTAAAGAGATTGACCCCATGGCACAGGCTGCAGGTGCACACCTGATGAAAATAGCATCTTCTGTGGTCACAGAGCAGCGAAAGGTTTTTGAGATCGAGAAGGCAGAGCCAACAGAAATGGAACTGGAAATTTTAAAGAGGGAGAAGATAAAAAACCTATACTTGCAGAAGACCTTGATTAAAAAGGTAGGACATCAAAAGTTATTTTTTTCAGATGGAAAAATCCCACTGCGTCAGAAATAAAACCAAAACCCGTTTTTTCTGTCTCAGGATTGCAGCTACTCCTGCCTTTCCTAAGTTCAGGAAAATGCTAGCTGGTGCAAATTACAGTGTAAATCAGTACAAATCCCTACCTGTGACCTGTGTGCTGACTATCACTTGAAAAACAGATGTTAGATTTCTTACTGATTGTTCTATGAAACCATGAGCTTAGTGGCCAAAAAAGACAAATAAAATGTTAGAAATTACTTGAAAAGTGACAAAGAGGAAAAAAAGGAGCATCACTACAACTTTGTAGATTTGTGATGTTTTCAGCTCTTAAATAACTGTAGTCCCAAACTTTTGGTCTCAAAAATGATTTTGTAGAATTAGAAAAAGTACAAAAGAGAGTAACCAAAATGCTTAGTCATGGAAAAGCTTCTTTAAAAGGTACATCTAAATGGATAAAGCATCTTTGGCCTGGAAAAGGAGCAACTGAAAGAGTTGTGGCAGAGGTAATAAAATTATGAATAGCATAGAAAAGGAGAGTGGGAATCACTTCTTAAAAGAAGGAGAGATATCAAATGAAATGGTCATGTAGAAAGCTTGAAACATGCAAATGGAAATAGTTTTCCTATCCAACAATAACTAAGCTTTAGAACTCAGTGTTAGGATGTGGGGGAAGCTACAATTTGATAAAGCCTGGAAGAAAAATCCATTCAAAGCTGTTGAATATAAACATACCACTTCAAGCTCAGGATCTCCCTAAATCAGAGTTTAGGAGGGTACAGTGAAGAGCGTGCCAGAGGTGTACCACTGTTCACTTGTTTGCTCCATTTCTTCCCGTCTTTTCTCTAGCTTCTGCTATTGGCCATTGACTCTTGGGTCTACCCCAACAGAGACACCCTTGTGTTCATGTGTGTGAAGGTTTTGAGAGAATATCCAAATGCTGCTGTGACCATCACATATGTATAAGTTAATGTTGGCAGCTTCTAGTGCTCATTTAACTGTAAATGTCAAAGGGAAGAGCTGGCAGGTATTCTGAAAGAAGTCTGCCAAGGCAGAAGACGTGTTTATTGCTACATCTGGGATTGTTACATGAACTACTACTACTGAAGTAGTAAAACATTCTCTGAAGAGTAGAATACTTCTGGGGTGGAGTGGGATGCAGTGAAACATTCCTGTGAAACCCCGGTGATTCTTTTGCTATTGTGTTGGGAACAAAGACACATTTGGGATTAGCTTTGTCTTTCTAAGCGCTTCAGTAATCCATAGTAAATGGCATGGGTGAGTTGTTGATTTGGAATAGAGAATTTTTGCCTTTTGCTCCTTTCTCTAGCTCTACATGTTTAACTCCATTCCTAATACTTTCCCTGTTCCTCATTTGCCTCTCTCATATGCTCCAGATCAATGCACTGGTGATCAACTTCGATGCTGAACTTCGCTTTCTGCGGCACAAGAAACTGAAGCTGGATGTGCAGATGAAAAGTGCTGACCTGCGCTACATCACATGGTATGAAGAGCTGCTTATCCTGAAGAGCCTTGAGAAACATGAGAACTTTCTCCAGGGGCATGTTGACACCCTCATCAGTGAAAAGGAGGCCATGCAAGTAAGTAGCCCATGTGCATCTGGATTTAACAGTACCACTAATGCATGGCTTGAAACAAAAGCAAGCCATAAAGTAAATGGTGGCATCTCTTTGCTTCATTTTAGCACTGATCCAGCATCTAGTGCTAAATTTTGAAAAACAAGAAACTTTTGATGATCGACCTAGGATGGTCACTTTTAACTTCCAGTAGTTAATCTTTTCATAATCTTAACAGTTGTATTTTAATGCGTACTTCATGATGTGGAATAAATGACAAATCATATACTTAAATTTAAGAACATACTTCTAGGTTTTGCTTGATTGAAGCATGGGTTTAAAGAGAGAAAGACAAGTTTTGCATTTCCAGATCTTCACAGATACATCCTATATACACAAACGTGGGTTGTAACTTTTAACTGAAGTAGGTTTTTTTTGTTTGTTTAGTCAAAATTGAACAGCTACCTTGCACAGATGGAGAATAGAAAGTGTGAGATTGTAAAGCTTCAGGAATATGAGAAAGCTCTCTATGACAACTTCCAAGCATCCCTTGGAGAAAACAATGAGTTTGCCCATTTTCTGACTAAGGTTCTGAAGAAGAAAATCAAGTGCATGGAGAAAAAAGAAGTAGGAAGAGAAGCAGGTTGGAGATACTGTTCTTTTTGTTTTATGGGTTTGTTACACATACTTGGGCAAGGGGACAAGTAAATGTGTCTCAGTCTAGCTGGAGCCCTGTGTACATGCAGCACTGAACTTCGTTCAAAAAACCACAGATCAGACCTACCCAGATTTATTTATATATCGACCCATGTTCTGAGGCAGGCATTTTGAATGATAACAATGGTGTAATTCAGTTTCTAACATAACTAATTTGGTCTGATGACAGCTCCTGCAATGTACTTCCTGTAAGTCAATGTTGAGGACTGATAATTGGTATGAAGAAGAGGCAAAGCTTTAAATAGTTACTTCCTATGCTGTACCAATTGGGAGCTATGGATAAGTGATTAGTCTGCCACATTCATGACATTCTCCTTTAATCTGTCCATTGACTAATGAGAGATCATAGACCTAATCTGCAATCAGCTATTAGTCACAGGACTAAACATATTATGAAAGGATTTCATTTATCTTAGTGACTCGTTTTTAAACTGTTAAGGCTAGGCAGTCTTACCGAGCTAAAATACTTGTGCTGTCTCTCTGGCTTGGCTTTTGATTTCAAATGGGACATGATTAGCAAAAAGTGCAAACAACAGTGATGCTTTTGTGACAGTTTCGTGCCTCTGTGTATTTTGCTTGGTTGATTAATCTCTGTAGTAGAAAGGTAAACCTACAAGATTTAAATTCCTAGCACATAAAAGAGAGGAAACATTATTGAAGGAAGTCCCAAAAATGTGCCTGTGTCTGTGCATTTGGCACTATTAGGTGATCTGTCTCCCTCCTTTTTTTTTTTTTCTTTTTCTTTCTGTGAAATTATCAAATCAATGCAATAGGCACAAGGTGCCTGGATCCATATATTACCAGGGTGATCTTTCATGGATTATTGGGATTGTGTTCACCAGCACATTGGCATAATGCACAGCTAGGGGGCCTGGAGATGTTCTGCAAGCCAGCAGTACTGTCCTTTTCTTCCAGATGAAGAAGATGAGAAGGAAGAGGAGAAGGATGAAAAGTCCAGCTTGGGGATTGGTGAAGAAAATTCTGGATCTGAAGATGAAGTCTTTGATGACTCTGTTTGCCCAAAGAGTACCTAAGTCATTGTTTCCTTGTGTTGACTATTTGTTTAGCTTTAGGGAAAATATTGTGTGTTTAAAAGGAAAACACAGAGTTTTACATTATTGACTGCATATTAATGCCATTAAGGGCCAGAATGTGTGTACCCCTCCTGAGTGCAGCATTTCTCCCCAGGAAATCTCAGTGAAGATAATGAAACTGCTGGTATTATAGGGTACCCTAATTAAAAAGTTTGGAAAAATAAAACTTAGCTAAGCACTAAGAATTAATTATTTTGTGTAAAGAACCATTCACCATTTCATGTCTATTTTCTGGAGGGAGAAGGCTCCTCTCGGGAGTGGAGCTGGAGCGAGGCTATAGCTGCTCTCTGGAAACCTGCTGCTTGGCCTAGCTGGATCCCTGTTCAGGGAAGTTCTGCGGGGACCCTACCATGGTGTTAAATTAAGCTCTTTGTTACCACCTCGTGGATTTATGCAGCAATTGCCTGTTGCTAGGCTGCTCTCTTATGGGTATCTGAAAAATTAGGAGCTTTACTTTGCAAAATCCTCTTCATTCATTCCTTCAACAAAGAGAAGCAACTGCCCTCCCCTTTTCTTTTCTATGAGTTTAACTAGTTTAGGGTGTTGCTTTTTTAAAAAATCTTTGAGTGATATGTCAATGACCATGTAACAACAATGCTTTATTTTCAGTTAGAAATTACCAACAAATTACCTTGTCATTTTTTTTTAAATTGGATTTTAACATAATTTTCACAAATTGAATTTTTGATGAACTTCTCATTCATCTCCTTTTTCAATGAAATGTTGGGAAGAAATGAAGAGGATTTTTACTTTTTGTTGAAAAAGTCCAAATTACTAATTTAATGGGGAAATTACATGTTGCATTAGCCTCTTCATATTTGTCTCTTTATGTGTAACTTGCTTTGCCTTTATTGGAATCCTTTTTTTTTTTTTTTTTTTTTAAATTATGCCCACTGGTTTGGGTTGATAATGCTGACTTGATTAATATGACTGAAATCACTGCATTAGAAATTCACAGATCTTCCTTACCATGAAACAAATGAAATGGGTCCTATGAACCACAGCTTCATTTACAAATAGAGATATAAATGATCCCTGCAGCAAGTTCACCATTTATAGTGAAGGGTGCTATGGATAAACAACTATATGTTCACATAATTGAAGATTATACTCTAACATGTATTAATTACTGGAACTGCATTACTTACAAAAGCTAACTTTTGAGCACTCGGCTTTAATATTGGCTTTGATGCATTTAGTCTTACTTCTGGAAACAAGCTGTTTTGACTGAATGTAAAGACAAAAAGATCCATCCAAGACATTCACCCCCTCATGGAGGAACGTGGCCCATGTGGTTTATGTTTGAGAAAGCTCTAGGGAATCAAGAGCATGGTCTTATTATGGGCAATGCTGGGCGATGTGCACAATAGGAGAAGCTACTAGCTCAAGCCTGTAACTATAGTACAGTAATCAAACTAAGCTATTCTTTGACTGTTTCTTTCTCAGACTGCAATGAGGCACTATTCCAAAACACCATTCAGCTCCGGCAGAAGCGGTTAGACATTGAAAAGGCTTTAACAGAGGAGAAGAAAGTTGCTGCTAACCTCAGAAAGAAATATAATGCCTTGGCCAAACAGGTATTGTAGTGTTTTCTTCTTGTCAAGCATCAGCTGGGTCCATTACAGTGAAAATGTTTTGCTAGTTATTTTGGCTAAGATTTAAAACCAAAATTCTAACCCTTTGAGAGGCCTCAGTTTGGGTAGAGGTATCTGTGGTAGCACAGAGGCAGGAGGCAGCTCAACATGGGTCACCTGTCCTCCTGAAAAGGATAAATCAAGGTGGTCCGACCTTAGCTGCTATGGGGCTGGATCCAGGTTTTAGGTCCAGTTCCTTCCCAGCTGTCTAACCATCATGCAGCAGCAGAAACTGGATTCTGTGGTTCAGATGCGGCACCTGATGTAGCCTGGCCCATCCTCTGTGCATGTATATGGGGATGGAGAGATTAAAGAATCCTTATCCTAATACAAATGCAGGTTAAAATAAATGCATAAAAATGCTATTTTCCATCTATTTCTTTTTGCTCTTTGTCATAGTAATCATTGAATAAACTCACTTGGTGCAAGTTTTCCTTTTAGCTTTTTTGAGCTCCTGCATTCATCAAGACATTTGATTTATATTAATTCAAAAATATCTTAATTTGAAGGGTTATCCAGGATAGAGTGTGAGTTCTGCCAAAATAATATTATGCAAGTCTTGCTTTTATTGTGTCTCAAAAATGTTCCATCAAATATGCTTAACTTACAACGTTTTTTGTTTAGTTTTTAAAGGCTTTCCTAAGTGCCAGCTGCCACATATTCACCCTGGGGTCTGACATTTGAGTCTGAATTGTTTCTTTCTCATGCAGAATCAATAAGCAATTCCAGGCATAACACAATAAAAAATATCTTGCAGGCTCTGTAGATCTAGAAGTGTTTTAGACACTAAACAAAGCAGCTGTCTCTTGATACATACAGGGCTTCTCTACTAAGGAGACATTTATGAGTATACATGTGTACAGAGATATTCAGGATAGAATCTTGCTTGAATATGTAGATGAGCCTCATGTTTGCCTATGAAACTCACCTATCATAGTATGTTTTAAAAAAAAAAAAAAAAAAAGGCATTTTTTTTCTATACTTCTTTCCCTTTTGGATAAGGAACTCTAACACAGAAGCTTGCTGCCTTATGTATTTGAGTACTACAGGATTTTTGTTTGTCCACAATTTGTCTTTCTGCAGGCAAAAGTAGTGGAAACCAGTCTGGACACCGCAGAGAGGGAACTGGAGACCTTTCAGTGGGAAAAGCAGCAGAGACTGAATGATCTGTATGTGGTTGTGCCTTTGAAACTCCATCAGGTAATTCAAGATGTTGTGCATCTGCAGGTGCATAATGGCCTATGTACATCTAAACAATGGTGTTACTGTTCTTTGGCGCCCTTAGTTCCTGAATCACCATAGTCTCCTGGGCCTGAAGTGTCATTAATTAAACTTCATGCTGCTATTTCCTGATTTTTTTTTCCTTCTCTACTCTTGTAAGGACAGGCAGGTCAGCCCATTGCTGAAATGTGCATAGTCTTCAAGTTTGGCATGGGATTTTTCTTCAGGTCCATACCTACCGATACTCTCCTGAAAAAAAAACACCCCAAAAAAACAAACCAAAAAAGCCCCCAAACTATTGAAACTAATGGGAGTTTTGCCCAATTCAAGAATGCTGGATTGGATGCAATGCATTCATCTACACAGCTGTTAGCACAGGGATGATAAGTAGAAAATGAAGAGGAAAACTGAAGACAATACTCTTAGTTCCTCTGGGCTGAATCTTGTCCTCAGAGAGACAAGATAGGCCTCTGCCTGTTCTGGCTTATATACCTCTGAGGCAAGCTCAGCTCTCTCCATTTGTTCTATCTCCCTTCATTAAAAGATTGGTAATGAAGACAGAAGAGTCTAAGGCCTGACTATGCAATCCTGTAGCTCCCAGGTCATTCAAAAGTATAGTTGACAGGGAGTGCCTCACTCCGCCTTTGTTCCAGGTGCCATAGAAGGGTAGACAGCTTTATAGGTAGACAGTCATCACAGCTCTAAGTAGTCTTTGAGCTTTGCTGAGTGGTAGTGATTCCCTGACCCAAAATGTGAGAGTTGTGCCCACGCTTACTATTACCTCACTCATTAGTTCTCTAACGCTCACACATTTGTAATCCAGAGGGATCACCAGCACCCTTAATAAGTAAAGTCAGCCTTGCTTATGGCTGTTTCTTGCAGGTGGAGTACCTGGTTAATGGGGAGATGCCCAGTGACTTCTCCCAGGCTTTGGTCTTTACCAACCAGTCCTTAGAGTATCTGCAGAAGAGAATTGGGGAACTACGTAATGAAAAGATAATGCAAAGAGAGATCTATAAGAAGGCCCAGGAGCAACATAAGCAGCTTGTCCAGGACAAAAAGGAGATGGATATAAAGATTCGACGTGAGTAACAGAGACTCTGAACAACACAGCATACTAGTGCTCATTCTGTCCGCCTCACTGGGTGTGAGTAACTCACCAGATGTCTGTCTTTACACTCACCCAGATATTACAGCAGTTACTGCAGTAAATAAAGCAGAAAGAGCAGATCAAGTGGACTGTTTTGATGAAGTAGTGGTAGTTCTCCAGCACTGCAAAGTCATTAGGCTATGTGAAATAATTTGGGAACTTATAAGGAGAGCTGACTGAGATGAGACACTGGAAGTCAGGACACACGATTGCTATTTTTGGCTGTAAACCAGAACTGCTAGGAAAAAAGTACTTTCCCCAAAGCCACATAAGTTTTTTGGCAATTTCCTCCTCTGTGTAACATAAAAAGAATGAAACAAGCCGTATTTGAAACACTTACTTTCCCAAGATCCAAACCCAAAGATGTGTCTAGCACCACCAAACCTGCAGCGGCCCTATATAGCCTTTGGTGTGGGAGTGGCTTACTAGGACTGGCTTAGAGTGTGGCTTAGTGACAACACAGACACGGTCGTGGGCAAGGACAAACGACAATATTCAGTTGTGAGCTCTGTGTGGTCTTGTGTGAATTATTTATTGCAGAGCAAATACGAAAGAGCTGAGAAAAAAAGCTGGGGGTAAGGCAGAAATTCATATTAACCAATGAAAGATAGTGCTGCCATTTGTGCCACGCCCTTTCTGTTAGGACTGGAAGAGAAGTGCAGTCATCTGATGATGAAGAAGTTTGGCCGGTTGGTTGATTTTGAAGCAGTTCAAGCACACTCTGTTAACATCCGTGTGGAAGAGTTGGAAGTGCAAATAATGGAGAAAGAATATGCGCACTCCCAGGAACTCAAAGAGTGGGAGGTAAGGAGCAGGAAAAGGAGGGCATATGTGTTATGATGATCTGTTAAGGCTTCATTTGCCTGGGGCTGAATAACTACACTAAAATCTTTTGTCAACATGTTCATGGTGGTTTTTTTTTTTTCACCTGTCATTACTAGACCATAATGTCCAACTCCCATTTCCCATCATCATTCCTACCTTTGCTTCAGTTGCTGACGCACATCCTATTTTCTCATAGAGGTAGTTGATGACCTTTTTGTTTTACTTTCCTCAAATGCATCCTTCTGCTTCAGTCCCTATGTGAAGTTCTTCCAGAGTGCTTTCCTTTGGTTTTCAGCTGGCATTTGGCATCTACTGCCACCTCCCACCACCTTTGGTGACGAACTTATTTGAGTAAAGGGCAGCCCTGGCTCATGCCCGAGATGCTAGTCTGTGCAGTCTGAAGAGTGCATGTCTCTACCTGGAGGGCCCTAAGGCTCAGCTACTCTGGTGCAAGCAGGCAACACTCTTATGCTGCCCTTACAGAATGCTGTCATTGGCTGACCTTTTAAAAATATGGAGAGAGAAAAATTAGAAAACAGTCAGGGGAGAAATCTCTCTTTGAGCAAGCATCATGACTCTTGTTTTAAACTGACTTTTCTTTCCCCCCCTGAGCAGTAAAACATCAGCACCTTTATACATGTATCTAATATGTTTTGTGATTTCTACTTTTTCCTGTTCATGTCAGTTGGCAACAAATTCTGGGCTTAGCCTTGCTGGTGGGTATTCACTGCTCCTTAGAGTATCCAGCACACATCTAGATCTGGCTCAAGAGTTTTCTAACTGGCATCAGCAAGGACACAAGTAGGTTTGTAATGAGCTCTCCTGCCCATGTTTGTACGGCATGACACATTGCGAGGGAAGTAGAGTGTTGAAGCAGATTTGCAGTTCCTTGCTCTCCTGGTTGTCCTGTATTTGTAGCTAGGCAAAGAACCCCTGTCCTCCCTCTAGATTTGGATATGAGAGCCACATCTCAAAGCGGAAACTCATAGCCCCAGCCTCCTCTGTTCCTCTTCTATGGTGGCTTGTGGCAGGTGTAGGAACCAGCTTAATATGTAGTGCACACAGAGAAGTACTATGTACCTAACAGTTTTCTCTTTCCCCACACTTTTGCCTAACTAACTGCTTTACCTAAATACTTAAGCATTTGCAATATTAAAAAGAAAAAAAAAAAAAGAAAAAAAAAAGAAAAAAAGACAGATTGCACTAAAGGTACTGTGGGATCAGGTGATGTACGCAGGATCAGTCTGTTGTTTATCTTCCTTCTGTGACACTTACTTTGTGCCTAGCACTTCTTTCCCACTTCACACTTTTTGCCGTCTCTCATCCCAGCTCAACCTTTTGTATCTTTCTAGGAAAGAATCTTAGACCTGCGGCAGCAGCTAATGAAGCTGACAAAGGAAAACACCAGCAAGCTGCAGCAGCTGAACCGGTTCTGCCTTGAAAAACAGCAACTTGAAACTAAGCTGGATTCACTAAAGAATGATCTGGTAAGCCTTTTAGCCACTGTACTGCGTGCAGGGTTGGGACTGTTCAGAAATGGCTAAGGGTTCACCCGGCCCTCACCAGCTCTCTGGTCTCTGCAGTCAGCAGTCCGGGCTAATACTGCCTAGTGGCACAGGATGAATGGCTGCTCCAAGGTCTTGGAGATGAACGAGCTGATCGTGAAGTAGGCCATACCTTAGCTTCTCTGCTAATTTCTTACTTAGCTGCTTTCTAATACTGAAACAAACTCATTTCTAATTAGAAAATGTCTTGCAGCAGGTCAAAATTATTCCTTTGTTACATGGAAACAGCCACATGAATTAAAGTGTTTTCTTTGCTCTGTATTAGGGAATAAGGCAGCCACCTGTGACAGTCTGAATCTAAGTTAATGGTCCCCCAGTCTGACCTCTGAGTAGTCCTGACTGAGGAGTGAAGAAGTCATGAAGCTGTCCTGCTTCTTGGAAAGCCTCATTTTCCCACTTGAAATAAATTTCCACCATTCGTTCTCCCATGTTTTACAGGAGTTATTTTTTCTTTTTCCTCTCCATACAGGGAGTAGAATTTCAGGGCACCCGAACTACTGACATCAAAGAGAAGGCCAGGCTGGAGTCACGGCTGAAGCACACAGCTCGTGACACAGCCCTCCTAAGAGAAGAAATCCATCTTCTAAGCAGAAAGGATGGGTGCTTAAGAGAAGAACTTGCTCTCCTTAGCAGAAAAGATGGCTGCCTCTTTCTACAACCTTTATCACCACAGGACTCTGAGACACCAACTGAAACATTCCCTGTTCTGACATCAGAAATGGTAACTAACAGTCCAAGTGTCCCTTAAAAATGGATATGGTTAACTGTGGCAGTAGTAATACCTGGAAGCGTGAAATGAATTGCTTTGGCTATGCAGGGGTTTAGTTGTAAAGGGTTATATTTGTTTCCCCTATCAAAATATGGCTGTTGTGACAGATATAGAATTAAAAAATGCAAATACAACCAGTAAATGCTGTTACCAGTCCATTGCAGAGATTTCCACTGGCAGATGCCCTGTGTGTATGCGCATATGTGTATGTCTGTTCTTCAAAACAGTGGCTGTTGAAGGCTGGGTATGAGAGTTTCACGTGGGCAAATACAGCTTTGGAACCTGTGCTCTCAAAAATACTAAAAGAGGTCTGCCTTAAGGATGTGTTTTGTTATTTGCTGAACATCCTAGCAGCAATGGCAGTTCTCTGCTAACTGAGCTAGTTAGAGTCAAGGGAAGTGCTCTTTGTTTGGAGAAAGCAAAGGGACCTTTCTGCTCAGGGCCTGCAGTGCTCAGACGGGCATGGAGCCAATCAAAGACTTTCCCACTTGCCTCTGCTCTGTAGCAGTGGGAAACTGCACTGCAGTGCAGGATGTGATATTCACCTGGCATGAGGAAGGTATAGCAAATGCAAAGTCAGCCTGTAATTCCACTGGCTTGCACCTGCTTGATCAGAATGAGAGAGCACCACTCTTTATACGGTTTCAGGTTTTATTCTTTTTTTTCCCCTAGCATTCAGTATGGTGGCAGTGCATGATCATTTACACCACTTACCCTGTCTTACTGTGAAAACTTCCTTCAACGCAAAAGCAGAGGGGTTGAGTTGCACTGTTCTTCCCGTGCAAAGTTTCTGAGGGTGCACAGGGAGACTTGCGGGTTGTTGCTAGTTTTTAATTAAATAGATTGAACAACCTGCAGCTGCTCTTGCTCTTCCTCCCCACTCCCTGCCTTTTGCCACTGGTCTTTGTACAGCAGTTAGAGGAGCATTCAGCCAGGATCCAGCCATATCCCAGCCCAGGCACTGCCCCTGCTGGTCCCAGCACAAGAAGTGAATGGTGCTTGTGCTGCCTGCCTTTTCAGTGGGTCCCTGTGAAGGTGCTGAGCATCCTCTGTCTCCTCAAGGGAAAAAACCCCACCCTTATCCATAGGCCTGGTTGCTGAAAACTTTTGAAGCTAGAAAACCACAGGATGGGAGTGGGGGATAAGGAAACAAAATTTGCAGAGATGTGGGTGTCCGTCTGCCTTGCCCCTTCACCAGACTCGTGCAGCTGTCCATGGAGATAAATGAAAATTTCCTCTAGCTATGCTCCTCACTAGAAGTTTTGTGTGACTTAACTGGCCCAGGTAGTGGCTGTCCCTCTCCTTCCCATTGAGAAGATTGGCATGGCTGGCTATTTGGAAAACTATAACTGCAGGAAAACGTCACCTTTCCCCAGGTGTCCTGCTTGCTGTGTGTCTGCAAGTATAAAATGAGTAGGTTCGTTCTGTGGGAGGATTTAGCATACAGCCAGCCACAGAAAAGACTAAAGCCTTTATTTTAGATGTTAAAGCGTGGGTTTGTCTTTACAGATACTCGGCTGCAGATGGCGTGTATGTGAAGGGTTGTTTAAGTTGATTAGGCAGAGTGCGTAACTCCAGTCCATTCACAGGAGTGTGTTCCTGGGACATGCCTTCCTGTGGGGGAGAGGAAAAGACCTTTTTGACAGCGTTATCTTTCATGAAGCCGTCACTGCAAGAGAGTGCTAGATCTTGGTGGTGGCAGCTCTGTTTGGACCCATGTCCTGTGACGTCTTTTGTGCTGCTGTTTCAATCTTGTGCTCTGATGAACAGCCCCGTGCCACGGATAGCTGCTGCCTTGTTTCTTGGGCTCTCCTGTGACCTTGCTGAGGATGCCTTCTGTCTCCAAAGCATTATAAAAGGCACATATACATCTATATACAAGTGCATAAATATATAAATAGGGGTGTTATACAAAAATAAATACCCATTCTCTTTTTCTCTTTAGAATAAGTCTTTTGCAAAAGGCAGCTTGGTCCCTAGCTAATAGGAGAATAAGTCTCTAAGGGCCTCAGTGGTGGTGGGCTGCCGTTCAGGTGTCTTGGTAGGTCCTGACCCAAAGATGTGATCACTGGATTCTGGGGATGGAGATCTCCTCTGGACTGGCAGCAATCTAGTCTTTCTACCTCTTCAACTGGCACTAGGCCTAGGCAGCAAGGGCCTCCTGAAAGGGAAAGGAGCAAGGAACGATTACAATGCATACAGAAATGAGACATGCTGTGGTAGCTTTCTAGTCAACAGTCCACTTTATGAGGATAGGTACTCTCATCAAAAAGCAAAAACTGCATTCTGAAAGTCCTGGCTACATGGGAGTTTGATCCTATGCTCACACACAACAAGTTAGCTCCACGTGACAGGGGTGGATCAGTTCTTAGGGAGATGGATTCACGTAATTTTTCAAGGACCTTGTTGTTTTACTGGCGGTCTGGAAAATGCAAAATTAAGAAGGACTAAATGACAGCGTCTCTGCAACTGGAGGTGGGTATGTGCCCTTCCGCCAGCATGCAGCTCAAGCTTTTGGAGAAATGAGAAATCTGTCCTCTAAAACTGACTGAGGCAATTTACAGTCCCCAGTGTGGCCTTTCCATGCTGTTGTTCATGACAAGGACAGTGTTAAAACTGTCCTTGCACCACAGAAGCGAGCATGAACAGAGCCATCAAAGGTTCTACAGTGAGATTTCCCTTCGAGATCAGCCTAAAACGATAAGATGAAACAAGCACTGAGTTTTCCAGACCACTGACCTTGGTGGAACATGGGATCCCGTCGACCATCCAGGCTAGGGCCTCCCACTTTGCTGCCCATCACTGGATGATGGAGGCCAACAAAGTGCTCTTGAAGGTGAGGACAGTCATCTTGTGGCTGAAGAAGCTGGTGAGTGGAGTCATCTGGGAGGCTGTAGAGGAAAGAGCTGTCTTCTGTTCTTGAGTTGGGCAATCTGGGGAGGCAAAGAGGTTTAGCACTATTCACAGATCTTTCCTCCTTGAAAGATACGACCTCTGTAACACCTCAGCCAGCTGCATCAATGCAATGACACACAAAGCATTCCTAAATGAGGGGTAGAGCAGAAGCTGGGATGTACTTGTGGGATGGGAATGAAGTGATGGGACCTGGTATCCACGATTCAAAATCTAGTGAGTGCCACAGGAGCTGGGAGAAGTAGTGCCTCCCAGGGAGCAGGGGAATAATGACTTGACATCTAAACAGCGAGACCAAAGTGCCTGCAGTTGGACCCTCGCCAGATTCTGGGGCAGTTGTTTATCAGCATCCAGTCATAGATGTTAGCTTCTCTCATCCTATTTTTCAGTCTCCCACTTAGGAGCAGGGGGAGGAAAAGGAGGCAGGGGGAAGTAGGTCTTGGCCGTCTCTAAAATTAAATTATCCCTCCCTCAAATCATAAGAGGAATGAGCCGTATGAAGAGAATTTAGACCAAGGCCTAGTGCTGGAGCATCGATTTGTTTCCCAAGTGAATTGGGACAGATGGGAGCATGCTGAGGGTGAGCTTTTGTGAGCATGTAGTCTTGTGGGTCCCACTGGACTGTTCCACTCTTCCCCTACATAAGCCAGGACTAACCTGGAGGGCTGGTAATCTTGCTGGGCACTCCCGTTTTGCAGCACTCTCGCCTGCAGCAAGGCATTGGTCTCCTCATGTGACTGGAAGGAGAAAGAAGGATTCTCAGCAGAGCAACGCCACACAGCAGCATTAAGAGGCAGGTGCTGATCTGGGAGCCAGAGCTGTGGGGCAGACTGGTGAAGCTCTTACGACAGAAGGCAGAGAAAGCTGAAACTGTTTCTTTTGCTACAGAGGACAGAGTGGAACCGAGCACAGAAAAACTCACTTCACGTTTACTGCTGAATCCATGGGGGATGATAACCAATTTATAGTCTCAGCTGTGGCACTGCCTTGGCCTGTGTTACTATTTACACACAGAGTCCTCAACATTGTCAGTCCCTGTGAGCTTTGCTCAGGAGAAAGAGGAACCATTCCCTGAAGAGCAGCCTTTGCTCACTGCCTCCTCTATACTTAGAGCCACTGTCCCAAGAAACCACCCCTTCACCAGTGTTTTGGAGACCTTCCTGTTCCTCCCATGCCTCAGACTCCACTGCAAAGGGGAAATCTCTGTTAAGAAGACAGTCTTGCTGCTTCCACGTGCTGGCGTGTCTGGAGAAGCCCTCTCACTGCAACCACAGCCTCCAGCTCATGTGAAACCAACTGTTAACCGCAGGTGTGGACATACCTGTGGCACTTCATCTGGACTGTAATCTCGGGGCTTGGTGCTTGCGTAGCCCACTCCTGCAGCGGGGCAGATGCCATTCAGATGTGCCCCGTTGGCGTAGGGCTGCCCGTTAACATAGGGATGTCTGTTGGCACGAGGAGCAGAGATGCCCCTCAGAGGCACCATGGTGTACTGGCAGGATGATACCAGCAGCCCAGCTCCTGGGAAGCCCATGTCGATGGTTTGCTCTGCAGAAGGAAGAAAAAGGAAGTCTGAGGCCAAAAACAGAGATAAAGTTGAGCTTCTTGAAGCTCAGCAGGGAGAGAGTTAGGCTGGCCTATCAGGCAGCTATTTTGGCACCCAAAGCACCCTTGGAGACAGGGGTGTGCCCCTTTCCCTCTGCTCTAGTCCCAGGGTTCCTTCTCAGCAAGGTAAGCAGGACAAGGGACGAACGGTGGCATTTGTCTTTATCGGGTTCCACAGGACATTTGGGATTTGCCCTCTGCCCACCCTCTCCCTGCTTCCCAGAATGTGCAGCCCTCACATTTTGGGTGTTTGATCCAACTACCCAGGGCAGAGCATATCTTACAAATCAGGCCTCAAGAAAGAACCCTTACTCTGCTTGGACCAGGCTCTCCAAAGGCAAAAGGGGATGAAGGCCACGATGAGGAGTACAATAGAGCCCAGCACGACGCCTACAATCAAGTATGGCAAGTCGCTGGAACGGGCCACCATGGCTCCTGTCCCCAGGCCACTGTGCCCACCACTGAGTGGGGGATGCTGCTGGGGGGCCACTGTTGAGGGTGGAAGACGACCTGGCAGACCAAGAGACTTCCGAGCTGCGAAGGGAATTGAGAGAGAGAGAGCGAGCATTAGACACAGACATGGCAGGTGGAAGAGCAGCACGCTCTAGGACATCTACACTGCTGTGGAGTGGACAGACTTCTACAGTGACTTTAAAGAAGTGCTCCTGGATGCCAGAGGATTTCCTAGGCTGATGCATATTGCAGTACAGACAAGTCCTTTGTGCTTTGCTTACAGATCTGCCAGGCTCTTGGGCTGCTAAAGGAAAAGGAAAAAGGAAAATAGCTTCTCCAAAACACCCAGCTGCACTTGATGCTGTTCCTATCATGACAGTCCAACTCCTTGGAAGATGACATGGGACCTGCTTATAACCAAACACAGGAGCTCGGAACAGCAAGGGAAAGTTAGCCCTTCTGATTCCAGTCACCATCTATGTGACAGGAAAACAAAAGGTAACTACTACTCTGAGGGAAATGGTGATGGACTCTGCACAAGGGGTCTGATTACTGGTGTGGGTATATACACGTACTGAGCAACAGCATCAACAACCCTACGCCTCTCTTCTCCCCAGCGCTGCCTCCATCTCCTTGCCTGAGCTTGGATGATGTACCATCAGGCAGGGATGGTACCTGCCTTGCTGTGCTCTGACAGATGCAGGCAGGGAAGGCAGCAGGCAGGGAAGGCAGCAGGCAGGGAAGGCAGCAGGCTGCACTCCCAGAGGCACCTGTGAAGCTGGTTACCTTTGGTTTCACAGATCATCACATTGCTGAACTCGCTTTCACCACCCTCATTGAAGCACTGCATCTTAATGTCATACGAGGTCTCTGGCTGCAGGTGGCTGATGGAGTGCCAGTACCGATCTCCTGAGGAGGGAACACACACAGCTTCCTCTGGGAACAGGCAGCCGGCCCAGCTCCGCAGCAGTGCTAGGTAAAGTGGGCCTGGACAGCAGCAGCCTTGTGCCTTGTGTGCGGAGGGCTCCTTCTGGCCAAGTAATCTTCCAGGAGGAAGCAAGAGCTGGGACCAGTCTCCCAATATCTCCTACCTTCCACCACGTCCTTCTTGTAGTCGCTGTCATTGTCACTGTCAGTGGGGCGGTAGTAGATGTAAAAACCATGGATGGGAGTGTTGTTGTTGCTGGCTGGGATATACTGCAGAGAATGGGAGAGAGGGCAGAAATTACCAGAGATGTCTGTGCTCCATATTGTACTAGGTGAGGAGCAGTGGGGATAAATGGGATGGGACAGGAGGAAGACCCAGCAGGGGGTATTCCGTGTGTTGCCACTGGTTTGCACAGGAAGGGCTTCCTTCCAAGAGCTCAGTGCTGTTTGATACTCTCACACCTTGCTTCTCTCAGGTAACAGACAAGCCATGAGTCTGGTCACCCCAAGCATCCAGTACTTTGGTCCCTCCCAGCAGCCACAGCCAATGCTTCAGAGAAAAAATTCCTCAACAACAGTTGACTCAGCTGGGCAAGGACAAGCACACCTTCACCTTGACTCCAGTAGGCTCATGGCTTCCAGACAAACCACATCTTGCCACAAACTGGTGAATGCAGGACCCTCGTGTTTCTGAAGACAGCTCCATTCCTCCCCCACCCAGGGCAGTACTGTCCCAGCTCCATGTGTTCTCATTGTCTTTCACCCAGTATTTTATCAGCTACTGTTTGTGTTTAGATGAACAGCAGTGCCCATCCTGCCCTGTAGCAATTTCTGGCTAGAAGAAGCTGGGAGAGAAGAGGGCAATGTGTCTCTCTGAGTAAGCTCTAAGCTGTTGGAAATACTTGGATCTGGGCGTGTAATCCAAAAGATCCTGCCCATTCTTAAAAATCCTCTGGGGTGGACTGCTGTAAATGATTATCAGCACTTAGGACTGCTACCCAGCAAGTGAGAGTGAAGGACATTATCTGCTGGAAACTACTGGGACAGTCAGAGATGCTAATGGATCCCAGGAATTTGGCCAGGAGAGCAAGCAGCTGCCCCGTGCGTTGTTGATCTGTGCTTGTTGAACAAAATGGTCAAGACCCTGAGGTTATCCGCTGAAATGCCTCCTGTGTACAATGTTGGATTCAGACGAAAAGCGTTTACTAGGCTCTCTGACTTCCCCCACTTCTATGCGGCCCAAGCCCAGTCCTCCTTTGCTGGAGGGAGCTATTGGATCCTAGATCCATTTGTGCTGATGACAGGCTCCAGTGTGGTAACCTGGCAGATGTGTATGCTGGGCAAGTAGCACCCACATGCCTGCTTCCTGCACATTCAGAGATCTCTGCCCCTACAAACCTTACCATCCACTTCAGCATGATGGTGGTCTCATTGATGGCATCTGTGAAGGTGATGTATGGCCCGGCCACAGGGCGCTCATAGACTCGGTTGCTGTACCCAGACACCACGTATGGCCGAGACGCCGCACTGGGCTCGCTCTCTCCCAGGATGTTCAGTGCCCGGACACGGAATTTATAGGATGTGCCTAGGGGAAAAATGGGAAATAAAAGAGCTGCAGAGATCGGAGTCTTCCAAGACTTCCACTGTCAGCACAGGCCTGACTGTGGAGAGGGGCTATATCTTCTCCAGAAGGCAGGGAGCCTACAGAGAGGTTTTGATCAAAGTACAAACACTGAATGGCCAGATTTCAGCCATGTGCTAGATGGAGCCTGCTTTTCTTTGCCTTCCCCAATTCCTGTCTGGATGGTCTAGAGGTCAGGTAGCAGTTCTGGAAGGTGTGTGGGTGGATTTAGAGATGCCTGAAAGCATGTCCTGACCTGAAAGCAGGTATGGGAAAGTGTCCTTCCTCCACTACATGGAAATTAAGTACATAAACATCAGTTAAAAGCTCAAAGCCTAAATAATTTTTTCCCAAACATTGTTTTACTGGTCTTCAGGTTGGGGTAGATGTGTTGCCCTTTTAAGCTGTCCAGCCCAGTGATGCCGTCTTTTCTCATGTGAAGTGCAATGGGAATTGTGGTGCCCATCTGTCTTGCCTGCGGCTAAGGAAACTTCTATCCTGTCTAGTAAATGGCAAAAACAAATGCCTTTAGTAACTATATCCTGTAATACAGAAAAGCATGCACAAGCCTCCCTGAGGGAGATCAAACCTATGCTGGTCTTTGCAGCTGGAGAAATTGGAGAAGCATCTGCAACTTTTCCCCATGCATCTAAGGCTGGAGCTGGGGAGGGTTTGTTTTGCTCGCACATGCCGGGGCTAAGCATGATGTGACAGATGGCTAACTATCCTACGGGGACTGCACAGCTTTCCTCAGACCTCCAGGAAGCAGGGAGGAGAACACCTGCCCACCTTTCTCCAGGCCTGGGATTTCCACAGAGAGGCGAGAGGGAGGAATGTCACTGGTGGCCAGGACCCAGTCTCCCAACTTCTTCAATTTCTTATATTCCACACGGAAAGACTGGATGGGGAATCCACCATTCCCACGGGGGATCCAGGTCACGTACACAGATGTCTCTGATGCCATGGAGATGGTTGGACGGTCCGGTGCCTCTGGAGCTGCAAGGGGCACAGAAGGACATCAGGACATGAAAGACTTTCCCGTCGCCCTGTCTGGAGGATCCTGTAGCTCAGAGGTATGTGGGTGAAGGACTACCTGCATTGCACCCACCCACATGCTCTTTAAATCCTGAATGCTCTCTTCTTTCTGCCTCTTCATTAGAGCTAGCACCCCCAAATCCTCACTCCTTTCAGTTTGTGCCCTGCGAACATCTTTTACTCCTGCTTGCATCTTGCTCCTTTTCCACTCCCAACTCAAGTAGGATGAGACAAGGTTTGAGGTGTGTACACCCATCGTGGGAGGGAGAGCAGTGAGAGGTGTGGATGCAGGGCTGGAGATGGAGCAAAAGGCCTGGCTGATGTGGAAGCAGTGAGCAGTGGGAGACTGACACTGGGGACAGGCGAATGTAGGAGACAGAAACAGGAGAGATTGAGAAGAACCAGCTGAGGAGGAAATAGGGAGAAGTTCTCAACTGTAGAAATGTAATTTGATAGGAAAACAATCAAAAGATGGGAGGGAAAGAAAAAAAAAGAAAAGGCAACACATGAATGAGTGTGGGGAATTGAAGGAGGGGACTTCACAGAAAGGATAGGGATTGAAGGAGAGAATTTCACAGAAAGGATAATGGCATTGGTCAATAATAGTAATGGCAGACACAAGGTGGGAAACAATTAATTGGATTAACCAGTAAGGAACCGATGTTTCTCCAGTGCAGCAAAATACCCAAAATGGAGCACCCTCCACCCCTAGAATTGGCACTAACTGCCCCTTGTCAGGGCTTGGCTGAGAGAGGAGGATGCCAGGACCTGCAGGGACTTGGTTCCCCTTTCTCCCTCGCTTTCTCCCAGCACCCACTGGTGCACGGCAGCTTGTTGGTCCTGTGCACCGCACATTTGCAGACTCCACGGAAGGGCTTTCTGAACCCTCCATGTAAAACTCAGCAAGAGACAGAGAGTTTCTGACAAGCCCTTGCATTAATGGTGGGGACAGGCAGTGGGATCAGCCTGCTCTCCTAAGACAGACTGCCTGCCAAATGCAGTAGCAGGGATGTCTGAGAAGGTCCTCTCCTCGTCAGGAGCTAGAGACCACCCATCCAGCTTTGCACAGTCTTGCTTTACCTGGCGGAGACTTCAACCCCAGCATGGCCTGGCTGCTGCCACCCACAAGAGATCCAGCACCCCTTGCCCTCCCTCCTTGCCCAGCTCAGGGAGGGCCTTACGGGACAGACGGCTGTTGTCAGACTGGTTACTGCTCTGAGTGCTCGTGCCTGGGTCGTCCCTCTGGATTTGCTGCTCTTTGCTGGCAACAATCTCTGGTTTTGGGCGCCGGCCTGTGCAGAAGGGAGAGGTGGCATCAGTGACACGGAGACATGGCTCAGAGTTAATTTTTGCTGTGATGAGCAAAGGAAATATTCCCAGCCATGATGCCAAGGTAACTACTCTCTGGACTCAAACGGCCCTAGGGGTTCAAAGCACTCAACCTCCAGGCAGGAACTAAAGCTACAGGGGCAGGTTTGTTAAACTGTTGATAGGTTCCCCTCATATTTAATTTTCTAAAACTTTTAATTGCTTTTCTTGAAATGCTGCTAGATTTCTGCCTGAGAAGGTAGTAATTAGCACAAGACAGGAGCCTGAGGGGAGATGTGAGCAAGTCCACCACCATGGGGAAGGTTGCTACAAAGGGAATGTCTCCACACCTGGAGACATTCTGGAGACATGAAAAGCAGCCAGGGGACAGGGGGACTTAGCATAGACATTTGGAACATCCTTTTAGTGGCAAAGATGGCTCAGCACCAAGCAGGCTGCGTGGGAAGGCTTGGAGTTTCCTTTAGTGCAGGACAAGCTTTTAAGGACAGATTAGACAAACACCTGTCAGGAACAACCCCCACAGGCTGATCCTGTCTCCAGGCAGAAGATGGATTAAACGACCTCTTGACATTCCCACCAGACCTATTTTCTATGGTCCTGCAGGTGTCCAGCTGAGACACTGATGGAGGAAGGGACTTACTCCAACCCAGGCAGAGGGGAAGACCTGATTTTGCCCATCCCATTTCAATCCCACCCTCCAAATTTCCCTTCTGACAGAGTCGCTCTAAGCTGAGGGCAGATGGATTTCCAGAGCAGAAAGAGCCCCCCGCCTTTGTCCTAAGGCTGGTGCCTGTGCCTCAGGGCGGGGGCAGGACATCTCGGAGGGGCCCTCCCCTGGCTCCAAGCAAAACGCCCTGGGAAAGGTTTGACCTTTACCAGTTCGGAAGGTCACCATGGCTGTCTGTCCCTCGCCAGCGCAGTTGTGAGCAGCCATCTCCACCTCGTAGAGGCTCCCAGGGTCCAGCCTTGTGAGGGTCAGGCGGTTCTGTGAGGCCGGGACGTCTCTCACTGCCCAGCTGTCCGAGGCGTTGGTGACCTGCTGAGAGACGAACACAGGAGTTGCAAAGCTGGTGGCAGGCTGGGCTTCTTGCCTGCACCAAGCTCAGAAACTTTCATGACAGGTTGCGTATCAACCAGGGCTACCTTCCCTGCCTGGAGGCCAGTTCCCTGTCCGGAGGCCAGTTCGCTGCCTGCAAAGGAGGGAGATGTTTCCAGCCTGATTTTGCAAAGCTGAAGGGTTCAGGTATCAGCAGGACAAGTCACCAAGGACCAGGATGTTTTCTTGATCCCAGAGGTTCACTCAGCCCTGTTCTGTCCGCTGGTCCCCTCTGATACCACTGCTCTTCAACGCACGTAAAGCTCTGGAGCAGGCGTGCCCACAAAAGGCAGCATTAGCCAGAGGCTGGAGCTGCTTTAGGAGCCAAATCTCTCCTGCAGCCCAGCTGCTGAGCTGCTCATTTAGATGCTGGCCATTTCCATGGGATGAGGTACCCGGACAGCACTTTGGTCATCTGGACCAAAATCATTTGACTAACGGCTTTTTATCCAATTTTATCCAGCCTCACCGCTGTTACTTTCTGGCTGAAATGAGGAACCATAACATTTGAGCACAGGTTTCTGCAGGGAAGAGACTGTGTATGGCCGTGACCCCCAGAAAGGCTTGGAAACACAGTTCGTTTTTCGGTGATGCCCCATGCGGAGGGGGAGGGAAGGTGGGACCTTCCTCTTTCTCCCCAGCTGCAAGGATAATATTTTTGCAGGCAAATAGGCAGGACACTGAAGTGACCCGGTGCCGAAAGGAGCATTAGCAATGCAGGCAACGCAACAAAACGGAAATGCCAAGACCCTGCCATATCATTCATCTTCTCCAAGCATTTGACACTGACTGATTAATGCCTGCCTCGTTTTATTTTTATTCCCGAGCCCGCGGAGTTGTGAGGCCAGGGAGGGGAGCCCTAAAGACTGCTAATATCCAGGAAAGAAAAAGAGAAATTCTTAAGAAACAAAGATAATGGCTGCGTGGCATCTGACTGCTTGCACGCTGCTGAGATTTTAGGGGCAGCATAAGAGCAGGGGAAAAGAGACATCCGCAGATATTTTCCAGAGGAGAGGCAGACCCTTGCCCAGTACAAACGTAAGCCTTCTGTCAGTAGGTTTTACGTTCCTTATGGCCATCTTTCACACAAAGAGCCTTTTCTTTTGTTGCTGAATTGATTCCTTCTCTCTCCGCACACGTGCTTTTCCAGTCAGAGATGTCAAAACCAGATCATTATATAACTTGATCCTAAGGATCTCTGATAGAAAGAGTCTCTTTCTAAACAAGTTTAAGGGTTATTGGATCTAATTCCTTTCCACACAATCCTTAAGCATCCCAAGAAAGAGTCTCCAGCTGAGAATTTGGACTACACTGAAAACATATTACTGCAAACTGCAGTGACCCATGGTGACCTCCACTGCCCTACAGCCCCTTCCAGGTGAAGCGCTGAAAAACAAATAAAATATGGACAAACTCCAGCCTGCAAGTTAAGGTTGCATGCAGAATTGGTATTTACAGGATACACCATTGGGGGACAAATCTCTTCTTGACAGACAACCAGAGCCAATAGTCCGGTGAGGCTTTTGGCATCTTTTGTTTTTTATTTAAGCTTGCCCTGTTGTGTTCTTGTGTTGGCATCTTCTGCCTTTGTTTTAAAGGGCTCTTTAAAGAGATGGTTAGCTGAAACCCTCAGCTTAAGTTTTGTTTAGAAAGAAATCAAGGATGTGTAGGGATTACAACAGCCTCCTATTATACCATATTATCACAAAATCACAGTTCCAGGAAAATAGACACATATATTCACATGTAATTGAAAACGGTGTCTTGCAGTGGCTAAGAATCCAAAACATGCCAGATCTGGAACATACTCAAACCCCAAAGCAAAACCTCCCTCTCTACTGCAACTCCCTGCCTACCCAAAGGAAATACAAGCAGCAAACAGATAAATACAAGCAGCAAACAGATAAATACAAGCCCCTTTTTTCCCCACTTATCCCCAGCAAAATGGGAAGAGATGCTCTACACCTCAAAAGCAGAATTTTTACCTCAACAATGCCTCGCTTCTTAGAGAAACGGCTGGGCTACTCTGCCTGCACTCTGCCTGTGGTGCTGATAAGCTCCGCAGAGAGCAGGAGCCCTTGGGCTCAAGCAGGGCTCGGCAGTGCACCGTGTGCTCATGCTGTGCCAACAGCCAAGAGACATGCTCAACAGTGCACTGCCTTTCAGCTTCCAGAATAAAACCAGTGGTTGAGCACCTTCCCAGAGGACTTAGCATGGCTGTGCCGGCTCTCTGCCAGCTCCTTGCAGTCACTGAGCATGGGTGCTTCAGTGCTGCTGAGCAGGACAGGTACGTGCAGCACCTGCAGCCCAAGCCTTTCAAGGCAGAGGTGTCCCCATGGCTTGTGCCAAGACAAAAGCATTACAGAGCAAGTTGCTGCGCAATCTGCCCTCAGGACTTCCTACTTGTGTAAGCACACAACTGGGAATTGGAAATGGAAGCCCTTCAGACTGAAAATACATGTGCGTGCATACGCCCTCTGCGTACTTAGGCAGTCGGGTACCACCATGGGCTCTTCTTGGACAGCTCGGCAAACCTCCTCTCGTAGCCTGTACTCATCACACCTCAATAGGCTCAGGCTGCAGCTGAGGAGGTCCCACCAACCAGCGCCACCAGTGAGCGATGGGTGCCCCTGCCCCAACGCACCTGCCCACAAGGTGTGAAAACGTGCAGTAAGGCCACCAGCCCGCCTGTGGAACGGCGCAGAGGAAAAGTGGGAGCAGGGCGAAACAGCGATACCTTGCGATGCTTCACCACGTAATAGAGGATGGGGGCTCTGCTGTCAGGCCGAGGTCTCCACACCAGATCGTAGCTGTCCGTCTTGGATGTCCGGGGAGAACTGAGGATGATGGGGGCCTCGGCTGGATACACCAGCTCCCTGTTGGCTGCACACTGTGGAGACGCTGCCAGAGGGGTTGTCCCAGGCTTTGGCAGCCCAGCTTTATCCAGAGGCAGCTTTAAGGCACTGTCCCTGGAAGGTGGTGTTGGAGGCTGAGCCGAGGCCAGCTGGGCCTCTCGCCCAGGGTGGAGTGTAGCTCCTGAAAGACAAGGTGTTGAGGCAGGGTAAATGCCCCACCCAGTCTGCGGTGAAGGCAGAGCTATGAGCCCCTTGAACCTCTCAGAAGACTGGCACTATACACACATTGCAGCACAGGTACCTTAGAGGTACCAGGTCCCAGGTGGTGCTGCCTGCTGTGCCACTCAAAAACATGTTGTCAACGTTCTCTCCTCCTGCTATAAACCTGACACACCTCACTGGGGCCTCTCCCAGAACAGGCCTTGGCCACATGGGGCTTCGTCCCTCTCTCAAGCCCCTCTTACCCTAAAATCCAAGGAATCAGGTGTACCTCTCTTACCCCAAGTGAATCCACCCACATCAGTGTTTATGCTCTTGCCCAGCGCAAGCTCAGAGGCAGAGCTGAGTAAGCCACGGGGTAAGGCACTACACCCAGATGTCCTACACCTCTCATGTAGAGATAGCTCAAGTATGCACACATGGCACTGCACTTAGAAGCAAAACCGCTACCACCTGTTCCTACAGGGAGATATGGAGATCCCAGTCAAAAAAGCACTCGAAGTGTAGGATAAAAGGGAGGGAAGAGCAAGGCAGCTCAAACACAAGCAGCAGTGTTACACACCAACTTTCTTCTCCTGCTTCCCCCTGCTCT